>NW_020856428.1:7762-15500 GCF_000972845.2 Larimichthys crocea
TATGTGACCGAAAGGGTGAGCAGGAACCTGCATCGTTTTTTCACCCTGCGGAAAGCGTTTGCTGAAATTCAACCATCAGCACAGCACCAAGACCCATCTCCAACCCCTTCAGCATCATCTTCAACGTCTGAGACTGCTGAAGCCCTGGTTTCGGACATATTAGATCGAGCTAAACAAAAGCTAATGATGTCTGAGCTTAGTGAAGTTAGCTTGGCTAGTGATGAGGAAGACCTTGTTGAAAAGGAGATGCCAGAAGATGGACCCAGCTCAATTTCAAGCCTTACTCAGGAGTAAGTTAACTAATTTATTTCTTAATTTCTTACTGAAAATTCTGCACACTTTTGCACAATTGAATTTTTGCTTTTGTGTTTTACCGTTTATGCACTCTGTTCTAATATTTAGGCAGCTGAATCTTATGATTGTGAGGCAACAGATAACAGGCATCTTTGTGGAAGGGCTCAGGCAAATGACAGAGATAACTGCCATAAATAATAATAATGAAATTATAACTGATCATGTCCAAAAGAAGAAGATGCCATGGTGGAGAAACATTTTCAATAAAAATAAGGTCCTCCCTGTTACAACGTTGAAGAAGGATGAGGTGAGCCAACCCCTGCCAGCAACTGAGACCCAGGTAAGAAGCCCAGCAATGTGTGGGCAGAAGTTTTTCCAAATTGAATTTCATTCAAGAATTTAGTTATGTGCTGCATCTGAGTACATTTTCCACGAGATGTTGTGAATTGAAACGTGGCTTCAACTTGTAAATATCTTGTTTTGTCTGTTTGTTGTTGTTTTTTTTTTGTTTTTAAATTTCTGTACTTACCTTGTTGTTTTATTACAAATATCCTAAAAGGGCAAGAAGAAGAAGGAGAAGACGTCCTTTTGCACCCGAATGAAGAAGGCCATCTGTCAGCTAACCTGCTGTAACTACGAAGCCGTTTTAGACTAAACGTTTTTGCTGATTCCTTCAACCCCCCACTGCCCCTTTACTTCCCCTTACCTATTTTGGGTTTTTCTCCGGGAGCTCCGGTTACCCCCTTTCAATATTTAAGAAAAAAAAACATTAGAATAAGGGGATTCTAAAATCCCTTTAATTAGGTTTTTAGCCTGTCTATACTCCCCACTCATCCCCTATATGCTGACCATCTTCTTTATTTTGGGGTTTTCCCTGGGTGCTCCGGTTACCCCCTTTCAATATTTAAGAAAACAAAACAAAACATTAGAATAAGGGGATTCTAAAATCCCTTTAATTAGGTTTTTAGCCTTGCCCACTCTGACCTCCACAGAGCAATGGAAGCAGGCCTTCTTAATGTACCCCCACCAGAACCCCTGCCTAACACAGACACTGTTATGCCATACATGCTTGTTGCAGATGATGCATTCCCCCTATGCACTGACCTGCAGAAGCCATTTTCACACCGACAGCTGGACCATGACCACAGAATCTATAACTACAGGTTGTCGAGAGCTAGGCAGGTTGTCGAAAACGCATTTGGCATTCTTGCCAACAGGCTCCTGGTCTTCAGAACAACCATTAGTCTAGATCCTGACAAGGTTGTCAAAATTACACTTGCCTCATGTGTGATACACAATTTCTTGAGAGCATGCAGATCAGAGCCCTATGTGCCACCTACCTTGACAGACCGAGAGACTGATGACCATGAATTCATGCAGGGATCCTGGAGGCAAGAAGGCCAGGGGACGTTCCATGATCTGGCAAACAACAGAGCACGCAATCCAAAACAAAGGGCTAAAGACCTGAGGGACATGATGAAGGACTACTTCAACTCACCAGAAGGCCAAGTACCATGTGATATCCCTGACTGCCTGTTACCCCACATTAAAAATCTGTTTTGTGACTGTGTTCTCATAAGGACACAATCCTCAATAGTATGGAAATACTGTAAATGTTTGTGCTCAAGTCTGCCTTTTTCATTTAAAAAAAAAGAGAGAACTGCTGTTGTACAGGCTTAACTGTACTGCTGTACTGGTACTGGTTAAATCACTATTGTGCCTTTTTCATTGTACAAATAAGTTCAATAAAAAGCAAATACTTATTGAAAAATAGTTTATTTTTTACAGCAAGACTGTGCAAACACAGGCTACAATCTTTCAAATTAAATCTTACAAAAAAGGGACATTCACAGCAAAATGTCATTTTCACAAAAGCATACTCAAAAATCTGAAACAGCAGCTTATTCAGCCACATGAGCTGTGTGGTAAAGTGCAAAAAAAATACTCTGACCCAACTAACATTGTGTTTCAATTATGCAAGTGTCTGAACATTAGCACTATTTAAACATGTACATCTTGTGTACTTTACACATCAGAACAAATGAAATACAGAACAGTACCTCAACTGTAAAATGTAAACAATGTAAAACATTCAAACTCAAACTTATTTTAATTATCTTCACTGTCTTCAAGGAGTTGCATGAAACTTGGCTGCCGCTGAGGTAGACTGCGTGTGTGCTGGTGTGATGGTGGTGGTTGTTGTTATGTCTGAGGACGAATGTGAAGACTATGTTGCAGACCCCCGAGTTATGTATTGCGATGCTCTGTGCTGTGGCCAAATGTTAAGCTGATCATTAGGTTGTGGTCTGTTTTGTGCCATGCCTGTCAGTTGCTGTTGATCTGCTTCTTGAACAATCATCGTATAGTCTAACCGTTTTTTTTGGCTCTTGTTTTAAAACTTGCGTCTTTGATGTGACTGACCTCAACTGCAACCTGTCGTCCAAAGCTTGACTCTTCTTCTATTTTATCATCTTTTTCTGTGTTAAAACCACATCTGACAGTTTTGGACATTTCCTTTAGCAGTTCCAGCTTCTCAAGCTCAATGTCATTGTCACTGACACATCTTGCCTTTTTGTTTATGGCTGGCGGACTCTGGGCTCTGATGGTGGTGGGCTTGAGGACCTAGATGAACCTGGTGTACAAGGCCTGAGCACAGCCTCTGCGATGTCCTTGTCCAGAGTAGGATTCTCAACAGGAGAGCACACCTCCTCATCAGCCACTGTCCCCTGTGTGTCTGTCTCACTGTCTTCAATCTGTTGGATAAGACTGCCAATATGTATTTGTCATATAAGTGTTAATTCTATAAGCAGTTGGTAGCTCAGAAACATTATCAAAAGTTTATTGATAATATACAGAGACCATCTGTATAAACACATTCATTTGATTGCCATTTGATTATTAATTATATTATTGTATAGACTTTTTGAAAGTACCAGTGGTGGTAAGTGTGGAGCAACATATCCCGTAAGGGGGGCTATGAACGCTATATCAACCCACATCATAAAAAACAATTACTTAGAATGTTACTAATATAATACCTTTCATACAAGACGTTCAATTCAAAGTACTGTACAGCACAGGGAGCATGAAAGAAATACATAAAAGATACATATCTGCTATAGAGCATGGTCAATACTCACAGCAAGGCTGATCTCAGTGTTGCGGGGGGTGACGACTTCTCAAGATCCACTTCTGCTTCGAAGTGAAATGTTTGCTGAGTTTAGAGATCAGCATACAGGAATGCACATGGTGATTTTGACGGGAAATGTCTAATGCCATTTTTTAATAGTTTAAAAACAATGTTTACAGTCCTGAAAAGTTTTTCCTTTCTTTGAATATGTCTGTTTTAGGTGTATTTATTTTGATAACTTTTTAGTAGGTGTTCAATCGATTACAAAAATGTACTAAGTAATCGCAAACAATTTCTGTACTTAATTGCGCTTTAATTTTTCATTAAAGAATTTTGCATTTTTCTGGAGGACTGAAGCTGATAATGGATGATGTATTATGTTAAAATATCAAATTTAATGTAGACCAACACCAGAGAAGGTATATTTTATTTTTACATTCATTGCTCCGGTGCACATTGCACAGTGTAATGTAACTAGAAAAAAAAAGGCCGACTAGGACATATACTGACGAGTTGCCCCACACTCCTGTAGTGTAGACTGGCGGGTCCCGGGACGGTGGTACTGTGGTAATTCAGCAGGTGTTTTGCTTTGAGGTGATATGTTTAAAAGTCGGTATTCTGTGGAATTTAAATTGGCTTGCAAAACTGCGCAAATTGCCTTGTTTTTGTCCAACGAGCGTTCGTGCAACTTTTTTAAAATGAAATGTTCCCCCTAAACTGTCTGTACTTAGCCATCTTCGCCACGGCTCTCCTTTGAGTTAGGATAGATCATAGCCCATATACATAGACTCTTCCTTTAGTTAGGATAGATCATAGGACATATACATACATATACAAACTGGACTTGGTCCGTTGAATGCGATACGCTTAACACAGGTTCGCCATATCGGATTTCGTGGCAGATCTGCCCCGTAAACTAATCCAGCAGGGACGGTTTAGCTATGGGCAATGTGCGGCGATGCCCAGGGCGCGCAGTCTCCGTGAGGGCTTTAGTTAAGCCTCTATCCACCCATTACACACACCAATATATCTGGGAAACAACGCTCTACTTTGGCCCACATCCAAAATCGACGTCGATTCAGCGCTCAACAAAAGGTTATGGGTCAGCTGCCACCGGAAGTAAAACAAAACTGCGTTAATGCGTTACCTTTTTTTAACGCGTTTACTTGTTTACAATAATCGACAAATTAACGTGTAATTTTGGACAGCACTAGTAATTATATAAACATGCCACCAACAGTTAGGGTCTCTGTAGTCAAGCATCATTTCTTCTCCTGCATAATTTTTTTTTTTGCAACAAGTGCATGGGGCTTTCTGTTCACTTCTAGGTATCTATTGAATAAAAACAGTAGTTATTCTGTGTTCCTGTTGTTCTGTCTGAGTGTAAAAACTATGCTCTCAGTATATAACTTATTAAAAACAGATAATACAAGCGCACAGGACGGTGACTTTGGCTGCATTACTTACTATTTTAAGGAGGGAAAACAGTTTTTTGCCGTGGACAAATCTACGGTTACATAGTTTGCATATCTGTTAATTCAAACATTATTCAAATTCTTTCCAAGAAGTTCTGTGCCTGAAAGGATTAGAACTTACTTGGGAGGTCCAATTTGTTATGGAAATTTCTGTTTATCATTGCATACAGTGTATTAAGCAAACAGTGAACAGGGAAAACAGGAAAATTAATTCAATTTTAATTCTATAGAGCCAATTCATAACAAAAGCTATCTCATAACACTCACCGTATTAAGTAGACTGTGCTATTTAAAAATTTCAGAAAATCAAACAATTCCACCAGGAGCAAGCACTTGGTGACAGTGGCAAGGAAAAACTTCCTTTTAACAGGCAGAAACCTTGAGCAGAACCAAGGCCCAATGGAACAGTCATTCCGCCGCGGACGGTTGAGTTTTTACTTTTTTTTTTAAATTTGAGGGGTAACGGAGCCACTCCGGAGAAACCCCACATAAAGAAGAGATGGTAGGGAATATACGGAATGAGGGGGAGTCTACAAACCGGCTAAAAACATAATTAAAGGTGATTTAGAATCCCTTATTCTAATTGTTGTTTTTTTTTTAATAATATTAAAGGGGGTAACCTGAATCACTCCGGAGGCAAAGGGAACAGGAAAACCCCAAAATAAAGAAAGATGGTCAGAATATAGTGTATGCGTGTGGAGTATAGACAGGCTAAAAAACCAAATTAAAGGGATTTTAACATCCCCTTTATTCTAAGTTTGTTTGTTTTTTCTTAAAAAATTGAAGGGGGGTAACGGAGCACCCGGGAGAACAACCCCAACATAGGTAAAGGGAAGTAAAGGGGCAGTGGGGGTAAGTGGGGTTTGAAGGAATCTGCAAAAACGTTTATTAGTCTAAACGGCTTCGTAGTTTAAAGACGTTTAGCCGACGATGGCCTTCTTCATTTCCGGGTGCAAAAGGAGTCTTCTCTTGCTTCTTCCTTTGCCCTTTTAGGATATGTTGTAATAAAACAACAAGGTAAGTACAGTATAAAAACAACAAACAAACAAACAACAAAACAAGATATTTACAAGTTGAAGCACATGTTCCAATTCACAACATCTCTTGTAAAATGTACTCAGATGCAGCACATAAACTAAATTCTTGAATGAAATTCAATTGGAAAAACTTCTGCCCACACATTGGTCTGGACTTCTTACCTGGTCCTCAGTTGCCCTGGCAGGGGGTTGGTTCACATCTCTCCTTCTTCCACGTTGTAACAGGGGAGGACCCATTATTTTTATTGAAATGTTCCTCCCCCATGGGCATCTTCTTCTTTTGGACATGAGCAGTGGAGAACCGTCATATTATTATGTTAAATGGCAGTTGTATCCGCTGTTCATTTGCCTGAGCCCTTCCACAAAGATGCCTGTTTTTAGATGTGCCTCACATCATAAGATTCCAGCTGCATAAAAATATTAGAACAGAGTGCATTAAACGGTAAAACAACACAAGCAAAATTCAATTGTGCAAAAGTGTGCAGAGATTTCAGTAAGAAATAAAAAATAAATTAGTTAACGTACGCCTGAGTAAGGGCTTTGAAATTGGAGCTGGGGGGGTCCCATCTTCCTGCTGGCATCGCCTTTTCACAAGGTCTTCCTCATCACTAGCCAAGCCGAACGTCACTAAGCTCAACATCATTAGCTTTTTGTTTAGCTCGATCTCATGTGTCCCGAAACCAGGGCTTAGCAGTCTCAGACGTGAAGAGGAGGCTGAAGGGGTTGGAGATGGTCTTGGTCCTGTGCTGATGGTTGGAGTTCAGCAAACGAACTTTCGCAGGGTGAAAAAACGATGAGGGTTCCCTGCATCCCCGTTTCGGTCCACATAAGATTCTGGGAGGCTGAGTCTTCTGCCCCCCCCCCCCCCCCCTCATCATCTTCCACGGGGACACAGACCGTCAGTAGCTCGCCGACATTTTCTTTAACTTTTTCCTTTAACTTTTCGGTTCAATACGTCCGAAACCATTGTGGTTGTCTATCTCAAACGATGAGGCTGAGTCTTGTGCCTCAGCTTGGACGCAAAAAAAGGGGCCATTAGTAGAATGGCAAGTTTGTCTTACAACTGAGTACAGTGCAAATCAAAAAAGGTGGGCTCATCGACCAAATTTGGAGATGAACGCTAGAAGGGGTTTTTGCACATGGGCTATTGGACATTCTGTTGGAGAACACACATAGCGGCCAACTGTAGATCAGCCTACTAACTACATACATACTATATACACTATATTATATATTTTAACTGCAACCTACTGGTAGAGGCTAGTCCTGTCAGAAATGTAACGTAATCTAAACAAAATAGTGGATTTTTAATTACCTCGCCCTCATTGATCGCGATTGTCTTTAAATTAAAATTCTTCTTCTCTCTATGTACTGATTTATTTGGCCTACTTTAAAACTTTGAAAAGGATGGCTATTGAATGAATGTAATTTAATTATAAATGTATTCATATTGCACAATGCAATATGCCTATCCCAAGCTAATGTTAGTGTTTACTGTATGCCTTCAGTCATAATGGCTGCTGGTAGCATAAACCACAGTCTGCACTCGGGGTTATGCTGTTCATCCTGCTTTGCTAGATGCAGTGAAAAGCCATTGTAACAAGCACAAGTGCAAGACTTTGGAAATAATGGGTTTCAGAGCACAGTGGTTCTGTTATCATATTATGTCTAAAAGGGCCAACAAGAGACAATCCTGGTGCCCTGACCAGATTAAACCATTGAAAAAGAGTTTTTTTTTGGTAAAGGGTGTAAGGGGCCGCATTACGAGAGGTTGTTTTTAGGGCCACATTGAGAAAAAAAAA
>NW_020856429.1:0-567 GCF_000972845.2 Larimichthys crocea
CCACCGAACATGGAGCGCTCACCAACCGTGTCCTGCTTCTCTTCGGTGTCCCTGTGCTGTGCAGATGCTTTCTCACCAGAGTCTTTGACTAATCTGTGTGTGCCATGTTGTTAGAATACAAAACCTGTTTCTTCTCTGTAAGAATGACACACTGAGACAGGTTCATGGAGTTTAGAGGTCCTGGTCATCACAACACATGTAGTTAGAAACCAGAGAAACAAGAGTTATTTATAATAACGGACACTGACTCAAACTGCCAGGGTGGATAGTTGTTTCATGGGTATTGAATTTATTATGGAAAGGTGTGTATGTGCAGCTTGTGCTTATGTGTGTGTTTGAGACCGCAAGTGTGTTTCTCAGCATGACGACCGCTGCCAGAAGCAGTGAAGGAAAAGCAGCATCATTAAACTGTTTGACAGCGTCCGTCTGGGGAGAAGAGACACTGACACACACACACACACACACACACACACACACACACACACACAATGTTCACTAGCTGTCAGCCATTTTCTCCCTCATCTCCAGCCAGGAAATATGAGTTTGCTTTTATATTAAATATGTGAT
>NW_020856430.1:0-8022 GCF_000972845.2 Larimichthys crocea
AGGAGTTTACCCAACAATGTTTCACCAACGTTACATACCAACAAATGGAACAGTTACTTTATGTTATTGCACTAAAACGTTAAGCATCCTAGGTGTTGATGTAACCCCCCTTTGTGAAAGTAAAACTTTGAAGTCTCTAGTTTTAAAAAGACAATGTAAACATTCGGTAATAATGACCTCTAACGACTACTACAACACGGCCACCTATATTGCCGATAAAGACTAGAAATCATGCATTTACCTTCGTGGATAATAAAACTCAGAAAACTTACCGCTACTCGGAGAACAAGCTCACTCTTCTTCTTTTTTTATCTCTATATGCGCTCGCGTGGTCTCTCTCGCATTAAAGTGCAGGTGCAAATGCCCTCTCAAAAAATGTCCGGCCCCACCTCACCACACCCCAAAAAAAGTCATCATTCCGGGCCTCACAGTGGAGGTGCGTGACAGTGGAGGTAGGTGCTTGACAGTGGCGGTCTGCAGCCCAGGTGCCTCTCATTTTTCTGGAAGATCCGACACCAGGTCCACCCTTTCTTCTTTTTGGACAGCCACATTTTTCCCCAACGCGGGTGTCAAGATTGAAACAAAGTGTCTACTGCTTCCAAGAACCAAGGCCTCATGAAGCGCCCTCTAGTGGCCGCGCAGCGGTGCGTCACGATATTAGAAAAAAAATGGAATAAAATTATATTTTATAAACATGTGCAGCGGGGCACACACTCCGGCCCCCCCACCTAAGCTTTTTCATCTGGGCACGCGGCACATTTTTAATAAAAATATAATTTTATTCAATTTTTTTCTAATTATCGTGACGCACCAGCTGCGCAGGCTCCAACTAGAGGGGCCGACTCATGACGGGCTGCTCTTTGACACCCCTGGTCTAAAGCTCTATTCCCACAGTGTTGAGGTGGATGTGGACAAAGGTGGTGGAAGAGCCTGACAGGTTGACTATGTCGGTTACAGTTGCCTGCCACAGTCTGGCAGGTGGAGGCGGGTTTTTTTTTTTTGTCTTTTTTTTGTTCTTTTTTTTATGGGGGTGGGGGCTGTTGGCAGGTGCTGGTAGATGGAGGGTTCAGGCTACAGGCCTTGCTGCCAGAATGTAAAGGGTGGAGGTGGCCTGCAGGTTCTTGGCAAAAAAGCTGGCAGGCGAGAGCCTGTGGTTTTTTTTTTTTTACAGTTTGGTATTCAGAAATTTTGATGGTGGAGGAGGCTTCGAAAGGGATGTAGGCTGTAGCTGGTTAGTGCGAGTGCCAGGCGTTCAGCTTACTTGCCCAGAATCTGCAGGTGGAGGTGGTACCTCCAGGTGTTCTAGAGGGGCTCATTAGATGATCTGGTGTACTTTTTTCTGCAATTATATGCAGGTTGGAGTTGGCCTGCAGGTCATTGACAGAGGGTCGTCGGGGGTTTTTTTTGGCAAAGTAAAACAGGCGTGTTGTACATGGTGTTGCGAATCTGTCTGTCTGTGCCAAACTTTGAAGGCTGGGGAGGCTTTACACGGTTTGTAGGTTGAAGTGGTTGAGTGGAGGGCCACGAGCGTCAGTGTTGGTCAGAGTCTGCAGGTGGAGGAAGCCTATAGGGCTCTGTTTGGCTGAGGTTGTAGTCCCAGAGGCGACTTTCTAAAGGTGGTGGGGAGTCTGCAGTGAGGAGGCTTGCAGGGTGGATTCGCTGTTGTTGAGTATGGGTTTTTTTTGGTTGTCTTTTGTTATTTTGAGTTTTACGGTGGCATGATAGGTTTGTTGGTTGTGAGGGTAGGATGTTGTAGGTGGATGAGTGGGTATTCAATCCTACTCCTGGCTCTTGTTCTTCTTTTTGGTTTTGGTTGCCAGGCTTTTTCCCAGAAATGTGAAAACCACATATAATGAGGTGGATGATGACCCCCAAATGCTGGTTATAGTCACCCATCTTTCACACATATGGTAAAGTACGCCCTCTTCTGATGTCCCCATTAGCGAATGTTAAGAACCTTTCATTATTGTTATGGTAAACAATTGGAGTGTGTATATATAATAATATCATATATATATCTTATCATTATTTATCTTTTAAAAATTTTTTTAATATTATAATCATATACTATATTATATATAATATATGACAGAGGAGAGAGAGAGGAGAGAGTTACCTGCATTATGAGACATTATAATAAATACACACCATAATAAATAGCTGGTCAGGAAGAGGAGATTTTTGTTGGACTTATGAAGTGATGCAGCGCATCCCAGAAGTTGAGAGAGTTTGTCGTTGGTGGCAGACTTTAATGGACATGTTGGTGCAGGAAACAGAGATGATGACGGAGGTGATGGGCGAGGTTTGGTATCCAGGAGAGGAACGCAGAAGGGGGTGGGGGGGGGTTGGGGGGGGGTGGGGGAAAACAACAACAGATGGTTGTGATTTTGCAAAACAGGCATGGAAATGGCTTTGTAGTGAACATACTTCTTCATTCCAGAGAGGCAGGAACCAAGGGTGGACCTTTAAGAGGGTGGAGGAGGGAAAGCACCACCAGTAGACTACATCTTTTGTAGATGTGTGTAACTCTGGAAGGAGACAGTGGACTGCAAAGTAGTGGTAGCGTGAAAGTGTAGCCAGGACAGCCATAGGATGTGTGGTGTGTAGGATGACTGCTGATGATGAGGAAAGTAAAGAGGGGCCAAGGGCGAAAAAGAGGACAACTATGGTGGACAGCTGAAAACCGGACGCGTTGTGCATGACTTTTAGGAAGGAGTTTAGGACAGGCTCTGGGTGGCAGGGGAGGTGCTTCCAAACGGACTGGGGACCAACTACGTTAATGTTGATCAAGGGTCAGGCTAGGAGTGTACTGGGTGATCTGGTCACTCTGGAAGGAAGTAGATAGGTAGGGAGGTGTGCAATGAGGAGGTTGGAGTGTGTCGGAAAAGGGAGGTTGACTTTACGAGAAAGAGGGTAAGGGGGACAATGAGAACGGACTGAAGGAGGTAAGACAGTAGTACAGGCGAGATTGCAGCATAGGTGAAACGTTAGGGTGGCAAAAGGTCCAAAACAAGGGGCTTTACGATAACACTGAATGCTAGGGTTGGACAGTAAAGGAGAGACTGATTATACAGGTGCAAGGCAGAGAGCACAGGAGATGGGAAGGGCACGTGCCAGCGATTTCTAGGATGAAAGGATAGGGGATGGAAGTGTTCTGACAGGTGCCAGTTAGTGTTATGGGACGATGGAAGAGCCTTTGAGAGTTGATGAATGGAACGGGGGGGAGGATAAGAGAGAACGAAAGAGCAGAGGTGTGACTGTTGTGGACAAAGATCTGCAAAGATTAGTGAGGATGGAAGTGAGGAGGGGGCATTGAAGAGGATGGAGAGTGGAAAGGCACTCGGCCCTGATGATATACCTGTGGAGGTTTCTGGGACTGGGGTTGTTCAAACAGAGGAATCTTAGACACGTGAGAAGATGCGGAGGATAGAGGAGAAATTTGATGGTTGCCCTTTTTAACGAAACAAGGGAGGATGAGGTGCAGACGTGTGGGCAAACTACACGAGGAATAAAGCTGCTGAGCCAATACAATGAAGTTATTGGTGAAAGGAGTAGTAGAAGGTAGGTGGGACTAGGGCCGAAAGTGAGCATTTGTGAGCCGAGCCAGTATGGTTTCATGCCAAAAAAAGGGGACTCTCCAGATGCAGTATTTGCTTTGAGGCTGTTGATAGAGAAGTACAGAGCAAGGTCAGAGGGAGCTGCACTGTGTCTTTGTTAGCATCTGGCAGAAAGCTGTGACCAGGGTGCCCAGAGAGGAACTGTGGTATTGTATGAGGTTAACGTCTGGAGTAACAGAGAAGTATGTTTAGAGCGGTTGCAGGACAGTCTGGGGCTGTGAGACGTGGTGAGGTGTGCTGTCGGTGTGAAGAGTTCAAGGTTGGGAGCTTGGGGACTGCCTCCGGGATCAGCTCTGCGCCCCTTCTTGTTCCCACTATGGTGATGGACCAGGCTGGACAGACGAGGTTAGCAGGAATCCCATGGGGACTATGATGTTTGCAGATGACATTTGCTCTGTAGTGCGAGCAGGGAAAGGTGGGAGAAGCTAGAGAGGTGGCGGTTCGCCCGGAAAGGAGATGAATGAAGGTTAGCCGCAGCAAGACGGAGTACATGGTGCGTGACTTAGAGGGACGCAAGTGGACGAGTGGGGTTACAGGGGAGAAGCGATAAAGAAGGTGGAGCATTTTAAGTATTTAGGGACAAACAGTCCAGAAGGCAATGGAGAGTGTGGACCAGAGGTGAAGAAAGCATGTGGCAGGCAGGTTGGACAAAGGGTGGAGAAAAGTGTCCGGTGGCTGTGATATGAAGAGTTTCAGCTAACGTGAAAGGAAAGGTGTACACAAAACTGTGGTTTTGAAAACCCAGCGATGCTGTTGGTCTAGAGGACAGTGCCACTGAGGGAAAAGACAGGATGCAGAGCTTGGAGGTGCAGAGATGAGATGCTGCGGTTCTCTTGGGAGTTGACCAAGATGGATAGGATCAGTAATGAGTACATCAGAGGGACACACATGTTAGCTGGTTTTGGAGATAAAGTCAGAGAGGCAGACTGAGATGGTTCAGACTGTCCAGCAGAGAGATAGTGAATATATTGGTAGAAGGATGCTGAGTTTTGAAAACTGCCAGACAGGAGGCCTACGAGGAAGACAAAGAGGAGGTTTATGCATGCAGTGAAAGGGACATGAAGGTGTGGTGTGAGAGAAGTGGATGCAGACGACAGGTTCGATGGAGGGCAACTGATTCGCTGTGGCAACCCCTGATGGGAAACGCGAACGGAGCAGAAAGAAGAATTTTTTCTGATATATTTTTAATAATATTATCTTTATTTTAAATATTTATATTATTATTATTTTAATTACAAGTAACATGGCAGTGGGGCATTGATATAAACCCAGGTGTTCCTCATTGTGTATCTCTCTACCAGGACAAAGCCCCTTTTGTAGAGTGCATCTGTGTTAAGGGGACCGTCCAATTGTTATGCATGTTACACCCTAGATTATCGGTTGGCACCAACCTTGATGTCCACTCCCCACAAATGTTTTTCTTGCCACTAGGCCTTAGCATCTCTGTCTGGTTGTGTGAGGTATATCCACACTGGGAGTTGAGCTGTTTTGATTCAGGAGTAGCCTACAATTGACTGCGATACCCAAACTTTTCTTCTGTATTTGACGGCGCCGTAGTCTAGTCAAAAGTGCGTAAGGGTCCTAGCTCTTTTTAAGGGCAGACAGGCTGTACAGTATGTGATACAGTCAGTGAGGCTCTCTTCATCCAAAGGAAGAGATGCCTAAAGGAAGCAGACCGTCATGCGGTTTTCAATCCACAGTCCAATGCAAATTGTTGCAAATTACTCCAAGAAAAAATGCTACATAAAACATGGACCAGAACGGCTCCCTTAATACACAAAAAACTCCAAAATAACAAAAGTTAAACTAAAAAAGCAACTAACAAGCCGAAGTCGTCCAAATATGTGTTTTACACATGCCTCTGTGCATCTGGCACACAGATCTTGGAGCTTTACTTTGGTTTGTGGATGAAAGCGAAGGCCTGTTCTGCCTACACGACGTCTGTTGTCCATGCTAGCAATCATTCATTTAGTTTAGTTTAGTTTAGTTTAGATAGTTTATTTCAAACATGTGCGTGTAACACAACAACTTGACTGAAAAACACCACAATACTGAATACTGAAAAATAGTTAAACAACAATAACAATACGTTAATACAAAAAGTAATAATGTGAACCCCAACATGGTCCGAAAAGGAGTAGGATGACGCATACCTAAACAAACAAACAACAAAACAAATGGAAAATTCATCAACGCAAGTCATTGGTTAAATTGAAAGCCCCTCTATTTAAACTTGGATATTTTTTAATCGAATATGAACTCTAAGGGTAAATCTACAGTCAGAAGGGAGCATTATGTGCATGTGGGCTTATTTCGGATTTTAAAAAATCGTGTGTGCGTGTGACAGCTGTCATGAAGGTGTGTCAGATACCGTCAGATCCTGACAGTGTCATGAGTGGGGTTGTGGTGATTTTCACTCCAAAAGCAAATTAATGATGATGATGTCCTATTCAAATAGTGTATTACACAAAAGAAGCAACAAACATAGACAAACACTGTTCACTTATTGATTTACTCAACTCAAAACTCAAAAGATAAAAAAAAAAGTTTGACAGGTCACTGACACTGTATTTCTGCTTACAGTCAGTGATCCGTGAGATTCAGACATAAATCTAACATGTTTCAGACTCGCCTGAGTTACATTAATACCTGTAAGACTGTATGCTCTTTGACATTTCGGATGCTGGAGCACAACGCAGCAAGTCAGCACAGAGCAGATTGTGCAGGACAGTCACACGCAGAAACAAAATAAAACATAAACAACAAACAGCAACGTTTTCAAAATAAAATACATGTTCACGGAGGATCATGTTTAAAATAGTTTTGAGGTGCTCTTTATAAAAACTACACAAAATCGATAACACCGATTTTTTTTCTCTCAAAGCGAAGTAACATCCGATGTTGGGCTGAGCCTTGATTACGAGTGAAAATTCAGGCTGGAAGCAGCGTGAGTTATCCTGACTGAGAACCAAGAACTGTGGTGCAAATTACACTGACAGATGTGTCTGGTGTAAAGTGAACGATACTTAGTGTATTTCAAATATGACTTCATAAAGGCATACAACGGGAACATCAGAGTAATTTATTTCCTTCTAAGAGATTATTTGAAAGAGTAAAATGCGATTTTCATCATCTTTTCTAGTAGACAGTAAGTACCATGGCTTTTTTTAGCGCCAAATTTCCGGTTCTGTATAAGTTGATGACACTAGTATATGGACGCCACCTTTAACTGGGCATTTCTTTAGAAAAAACCCTTACCTGAATAAGGGTAAGTTGTTGTGGGCCTAGGTGCGAAAGACATCCATACAGACATACATACATACATACCTGACCATTACATTACTTTACTACATACATACGTGTGTGTGTGTGTGTGTGCATTATTAGGATACTGGAAGCTGAACGCTATTTGTTAAAGCAATTTATTTATTTCGTTACTTATACTTCATAACCATATTTATTAATTAGAACAACTCCAACAGCAATAGTGCAACTTAGTGATGTGCGAATCGATACTGAAATATTGATACATCCGATACCAGATCTTTATGCTCTAAAATCGATTTTAAAATCCAAAAATCATTTAAAATCATTTCTTTTTGGGGTCGGTATGTATCTCCTACCAGCAATACAGTGGGACCGTAGTAATTACACGCTTGACTCTGGTCTAAATGATTAGCGATTGGTGAGGAACTACTTTTTTCTTCACCTGGGTAAGTGCGTAATGCATAAGCGCCAGCGGCGCGCTGCTCAGTGACTCGACAACCTGAGCTTGACGATTCACGCTCCATACATGACGAAGACAAGAAGCCTCACATGTGTATCTTGGCAGCGTCCGGTTTTCAGTAACGTATTTTAAACAGGTTTTATGAAGTTATAATATAGCGGGTTTCATTTATTTATTTCATTTCAAACGATCTGCTCTTTTGTTTGAAGGCTATTTAGCAAGGTTAGTAAGTTACAAGGTAAACGTACATCTACTTCGCAACTGTGATTAGTCAGGGGTTTAGCAGGTTTTTAAGTTTGAAAGTAGTGACGTTTTCCGGGTGGGGGGGGGGTACGGTTGTACAGGGTGGCGTCAGTGAATCAAAGTGAGAAACGTAGAAGACGTTAAACGTAAAGGTTAGAAAGCCATATAGAGACTGTAATCTCCGCCATTACGAGTTGTTCCCCACAGTGATGTTACTATTACTTTTAAATACAATAGTGTTAAATACAATCCAGACATGCTTTGTCCCCATAAAGGATGATGACATGGTGTGTAAAAATGTCCCCATTAAGCTTGTTGTGTTAAAGATGTGTGACAGCAAACACAGTAATATTTCAGACTAATCAGAATCAGAAATACGATTAATAATCCAAGGGGGAAATTATTGAAGTTTTTAAAAAGTGGAAGCTGGCTTTG
>NW_020856431.1:0-7645 GCF_000972845.2 Larimichthys crocea
ATGGGTAACCGGGTGTCATTTACCGCCGACGTGAATACAACAATCTTACTGTATTTACGGTTTACCCTAGCCAGCCGAAGTTTAAATATAAAGCCTCGTGTCGACCGCTCTGGCCCACGGGATGCATTTAACCGGTGATGTCGCTAACTTCGTTCTGATCCATAATGCCAAACATTCCGGAACTCTCAACATTCTAGAAGATTTGCCAAACATTCATAAATAATGACCACATTCCGGAATTCCTAACACATCTGAACTGCCAAAACATTCTAGCAACTTGCCAACATTCCGGACTATGACAATATTCTACATAATCGTCACTATCGTGGAAATGACAACATTACACGAAAGTCCAAAAATTTTAGAAACTTTGCCGACTCATTCCGGCAACAGGTCCACAAAACATTCAAGAAATGACAAACATTCCGAACGTCCAAAAAAATACATGAACCTACCAGTATCTGGGAAAATGACAATATCTACAGTATGCCAATATTGTGCGGATCAATTACAAGATCATAAGTCCAAAACAGTTTAGAGCTTGGGACATAACATTCTGGAACAATCCACCATTCTAGGGTTGTACATACAAAAATTTTCTAGAACTGCCCACCATTTCGTGAGACAGTAAAAGGTATGTCCGATACATTCCATAACCTGACAAAAATTCCGGAACTTCCAAACACTCTAGAACTGGCGAGACATTCATACTTGCCAACTGCCTAACACATGACAATGTCAACATTATGTCAATCTTGTGGAAAATGAACCACATAAAGAAAGTCCAAACATTTTAGAACTTTCACCCTTCCAAGACCTTCAAAATTGAAGAACATGACACAAATCATTCCGGAACTTCCAAGGATATGACATTCTTAGCAATACTGGCAAACATTTTTAGACCACCTTGGAAACCTTCTGGAGATGACAAATCTTTACATAATGTAACTACCGTGGAAAATGACCACATTCCCAGACAGTTCAACATTTTAGGAACTTTCCAACATTTCGAATTCCGAAAACATTTTTCTAGGAACTGGCAATAATTGCTTGACCTTGGTAACATTCCAGAAAAACCTCAATGTCAACATTTCCGGTAAACTCTCAACCATTCTGAATTGCCATAACATTCCGCTATAATATAACAACTATTCCGGAATTCCTACACATTCTAGAACGGCAAACTTCTAGAATGGGCCGGGAACATTCCGGAATATGACACTATTTTACATACTCGGTCAATATCATGGAAAATGGACAAACATACAGAGAGCCAAAAAACATTTAGAGTTGCCAACACTCCGGAACTCCAAACATTCAAGCAAACATGGACCAACCTTCCGGAACTTCCAACAACATTTAGAGACTGGCAAAACACATTCTAGACCTTGGAAAAATTCTGTAACCTGGCCAAATTCTATTGTTATTCTCAATATCGTGGGAAATGGACAAACATTAAAGAAATTCCAAACCATTTAGAGCTTGAACATTCCAGGAACTTACAAAATTCAAGTAAGGAACATGACAAAAACTCTGGCATCTTCTAAACATCTCTTAACTTACCAGTATTTTTTCCCCCTGGAATAACATGAACTATTCTACAGTTATGCTCCCTATTGTGGAAAGACAAGATTCCAGAAAGTCCAAACATCTTTAGAGATTGGACAAACCTCTGAAACACTCCAACCATTCTAGAACCTTACAACATTCTAGGACACTTGCCAACATCTAGCACTTGCCAACATTCCGGAACATACATCAAATCAAATCAAATCAATTTCATTGTATAGCCCAACATTCACAAAAGTACATTTGCCTAGAGGCTTTTAAAATCTGTCCAGGAGAGCTGACAACCCTCTGTCCTTTAGACCCCGGTCGAGTGCGGCAAACTTTGCCCAAAAAATACCCATTTTAACAGGGAAATACATGTGGACTGAACCTCAGGAGAAAGCCACAGAGGCATCGGATCCCTCTCCCAGGACGGACAGCAGTTGCATTATGGATGATCCCGTTTGTAAGGACAAATCAAAACACAAAAATATGTACAATGGAGATAAAATGACACGAATATAATGAATGATAAAAATGATTATCAGAAAGCTATGTAGTCCTAATGACAGTAATAACATATGTAGTGGGTCGTATCAGGATCAAAGCAGAATGCCACGATCCACGAAACCTGCTGGACGGGACAGAGCACGAAACTCCGGGGATGTTTGGTTATGTCAAACATTGCATTAATGATGGATCATGTCCAACCGATGGAGAGGATATGGAGAGTATGGAGAGATTAGAGATTATAGAAATATCTATGAGAGAGTGAGCTATAGTAGAAATATAGAAGAGAACCTATAGAGAGCGATGGGATAATATTTATATATATATATAGAGAGAGAGTTTTCGGTAAGGGTAGTCATGTGTGCATCTTCACAACCAAATACCGTGCCTGGCTAGGCTCAACCCTGGTGGTGTCCCCGGCAGTGTATCCTATGCAGCATAACTAAGGGATGACTGAGCCAGCCCCCTAACTATAGGCTTTATCAACAAGGAAAGTCTTAAGTCTATTCTTCTAACAGGTTGTTTGTTGACCGTTGTCTGCCTTCCCGAACCCAGAAAGGTAGTTGTGCCACAGAAGAGGAGCTGAATAGCTGAAAAGCTCTGTGCTCCCAATTCCTTTTGGAAACTAAGGAACCACAAAGGAACCCAGCGTCCTGAGGAGGCAGTGTTCTAGAGGGTCGGTAGTAAGGTATTATGAGCCTTTTAGATACGATGGTGCCTGGCACCATGAAGAGCTTTAAGTAAGGAGAAAGAATTTTAAATTCATTCTAGATTTAATAGGCAGCCCAATGCACGGATCGACAAAATGGGAGAGATGTGATCTATGATCTTGGTTCCTGTCAGACACGGTTTGCCAGCACGGCATTCGAATTCACTGCAAAGTTCTTAAGAGGACTTCTTTGGAGCAGCCTGTAACAAACCCCAAAAGACGTTACACTAAGTCCCCTTGAAGTAAAACAAAGTGTTGTGGAGATAGTTTATTGCATACGCCCCTGAGATACAAATGCGTCTGATTTTTATCGATGTTACGTAAGTTGATAGAATGCAGTCTTCGAATATTTGTTTTTATGTGTGACGTGTAAAGGACAAATCTATCAAAAACAACTTCCAATGATTCTTCTACAGTGGGAGCTGGAGGCCGGGTGATCCCATCTAAAGTTAAATTAAGTCTCTAGAAAGAGCAGTTCCTGTAGGGTTGGGTCCAATTACAAGAACTTCAGTTTGTCTGAATTCAACATCAAAAAATTGTAAGTCATCCAATTTTATATTCCCTTAAGGCATGCTTGCGTTTAGTTAACTGATTGGTTGCACCGGCTTGATCGATAAATATCTTGGGTGGTCCGATAACAATGAAATTGATTAGAGTGATTCCTATGTATGTTCCGAAAGGACGCATATAAAACTTGAATTAGACGTGGGTCCACGTCCGACCCTGGGGATCATGACACAACTGTGGTCGACATTGGAGATTCATCCTTGACGTGAACCAAACACTGCGATTCATTCTAGAACTGCCACATTTCCGGAACATAACATAATGCCAAACATCTCGGAACTCTCAAACATTCTAGAAATTTGCCAACATTCCAGTAACATTACAACATTCTAACTTCCAACATTCTAGAACTGGCAGACATGTCTTTATAACGTGTCCAACATTCCTGGAATAATGACCATATCTTCAACAATTAATATATGTTGTGCAAATGACCAACGATAAAGAAAAGTCCACAACATTTTAGCAGTGTCAAATCATTCCGGCCAGCACTTCCACCATCCCTGCACATGAATACCCTTCCTGGGCGCTCCACAAACAATTTTGAACTTACCAGTTATTCCGGAAAATGCACAATCACAGTATGCCAATCTTGTGGGAAAATTAACACGATTCCAGAAATGTGCCCAAAGTAATTGTAGAACGGCTGAACCATTCTGGAACATCCAATCATTCTAGACATGGACAACATTATACAACTTGCCAACATTCCGAAAGGACATATTTTCGAGACATTATGACCCCTATGTGGAAAATGGACAAACATTTAACTGAAAGTGCCAAACATTTTAGACCACTTGCCAACCATTTCATAGGCCTTTGACATAACTTCTATGTAACTATCTTGCAAACACTGCCGAACATAAATTAAGCAACATTTCCGGAACTTCTCCAAACGTTCGAGGATGTGCCCCCACTATTCCATAACATTGATAAACCATCCGGAACTTCCAAACCATTCAGAAACTGGCAAATCTTCTCGAACTGCACAACATCCCCAGGAGCATGACAATATTTACATCAGTCAATATCGTGGACAATGACAACATTCCGTTAACTTCCAAATACAATCTAGAACTTCCAGTTATTCCGGAAAAATGACATTTCTTACAGTTTGCCTAATATGTGGAAATAAAATATTCCAGACGTCCCACACCCTTTTAGCGCTTGACAAGATTCAGGGAAACATCATCCCATTCTAGACCTTCCACAACATCTCTAGGAATATTGGAAACTTTCTAGCCTTGCCACCATTCCGGAAAATAACTAAGCCAACATCGCTGGAACTCTCAAATCTAGAATTTGCAAAATTCTTCTAGACCTTGACAACATTCTAGAAACTGACACCACTTCTAGACCTTGCCCAACATCCGGAACATAACATATGCCAACATTCCGGAACTCTCAAACATTCTAGAATTTGCCAACATTCCGGAATATGACAACATTCCGGAACTTCCTAACATTCTAGAACTGGCAAACATTCTAGAACTTGCCAACATTCCGGAATATGACAATATTCTACATAATGTCAATGTCGTGAAAATGACAACATTACAGAAAGTCCAAAAATTTTAGAACTTGCCAATATTCCGGCACGTCCAAACATTCAAGAACATGACAACATTCCGGAACTTTCAAACATTCTAGAACTTACTTGTATTCCGGAAAATTACAATATTCTACAGTATGCCAATATTGTGGAAAATTTAAAAGATTCCAGAATGTCCAAATATTTTAGAGCTTGACAACATTCTGGAACATCCAAACATTCTAGAACTGGCAGACATTCTATAACTTGCCAACATTCCGGAACATGACAATATTCAACATTATGTCAATATTGTGGAAAATGACAACATTAAAGAAAGTCCAAACATTTTAGAACTTGCCAACATTCCAGAACTTCCAAACATTCAAGAACATGACAACATTCCGGAGCTTCCAAACATTCTAGAACTTACCAGTATTCCGGAAAATGACAATATTCGACAGTATGCCAATATTGTGGAAAATTACAAGATTCCAGAATGTCCAAAGATTTTAGAGCTTGACAACATTCTGGAACATCCAACAATTTTAGACATTGACAACATTCTAGCACTTGCCAACATTCCGGAACATAACATAGTGCCAACATTCCGGAACTCTCAAACATTCTAAAATTTGCAACATTCCATAACATGACAACATTCCGGAACTTCCAAACATTCTAGAACTGGCAGACATTCTAGAACTTGCCAACATTCCGGAATATGACAATATTCAACATTATGTCAATATTGTGGAAAATGACAACATTAAAGAAAGTCCAAACATTTTAGAACTTACCAACATTCCAGAACTTCCAAACATTCAAGAACATGACAACATTCCGGAGCTTCCAAACATTCTAGAACTTGCCAGTATTCCGGAAAATGACAATATTCTACAGTGTAGCGCTGCAGTCTGAAACACATTGCTCCACACCTTCAAACACACCTCCATCCATAGGCGTCCTCCGTCATCCACCCACAGTCAGTGCCTACTCCAATGGACGAAAGCCACCGCATCCCGCGCGGTTTTCAATTTGTCATCCAGGAGGAGTATTTCGGATAGGTGCAAGTCACCGGTATGGAGAGGTAGGAAGAGGAGAGTCCCGAGGGTCGAAAACTGAACAGTGCATAGTGTTGTTAGCGTGTGTTTAAGTCCACGTTGGATATATGCGTTGCTGGAGTCCCGTCGTCCCGTGGAGTGGATTGTGTATTTCTTGACTTGGATCAGCTGTTTCAAGCATCAGGAGGTGCCGGGTCCGGTGGAGAAGACCGACCGACCGACCGACTGACAGACTGACACATTTATTTTAAACTTCGGTACAGTGAGTACCTGTTGTACATTTTGTTTTCGTTGTTCTTTTCCTTTTGTTTTTGTACTGCACCGCGACGAGAGACGCTGGTTTATTTTGAGTTATTTCCTTATTTTTGGGTGGGTGTCCGCGGTAAAACCCAGAGCGGATTTTTTGTTTTGTTTTGGCATATGTCTGAACTGCAACTGTGGGGTGTTGGAAAGAACCTGGAACAGACAGTTTCTTCCAACCAAGGAACCGACTGAACTCTTGTTTTTTGGTTACTCCGGCAGTGTAAAAAGGAAAAAAAATATATTCACATTCTGAAAATCATCACCTGGCAGGTTGTGTTGATTGCTTATTTATAGTTGCTGTGCTAAGCTGCCTTGTTTAATTTGAGTTGTGGGGGTTGAACTGCATTATTATTTGTTCTGTGTTTATTTTTATTTGTTTTTTGTCAGACGTGACTCCTGCTGGCACCTCCCCGGCATTCTTTGGTGTTAGACCCGCTACAAAAGTGGGCACCCCAGAATGATCTGATCATTAAAAACGCCTGCAGGAACAAACAAACAAACAAACAAAAAAACCACACCACCTTCAAACCAACCGACCTGTTAAAAAATGGCTGCATCAACCAAAATGGCAAAGTCCAACTCAGCCAGCGGCCAAGAGAAAAGGACCACATTATTCAATTGTTTAGGATAGGGATTTTGTTGTGGTTCATTAAACCGGATTTGGTCGCAACCTCGCATATCCGCTGGCAGTGGCATCACACAGTGAAAGTGGACAAGCATGATGGGTTTTCATCTTTATGGACGACTGTACGCAATTTGGAGGAAAAATTCAAAATTCGAAATGGAAACAGACTTCGATGGTTGAGGCGCGAGGCAAGATGGCAGCAATACTCGAGCACCGCAATTTACCCTCCTTCTCTCACTAATATAATGCTATCGAAACGGTCTTATTTCAAAGTTTTATGTGAAAAGGACTTATAAGGAAATGGCTACGAAACGGGACCACATCCACCAAAAAGGTAGATACTAGAAGACGGCACAGTTAACGAGCCGACAGATGACATGGGCTACGCGAAATCAAGCTACATGGCGGCGGAGATGGAAACTTTGCAAGAAACAGTAAATCACATGGCTACAAGGAGTCACTGGAGAAGGCTCTCGATCCCATAAAAAGCATATGGCGGAAAATAGCGACATATTATGGTCGGAAAGAGCAAGCCCGACATTCATGCAAACATTTAGCACGGTCTTCAAACAAAATAGACAACATGCAGGTTGGCTGCCAAAAATAAAAGGACAACCAGCTCCGGCCTGGAAGGGTGTCTATTTACAAAGAAAAGTTAAATGACGTGGAGGACAGATGCCCGAAGAAATAATGTACGGCTGGGTTAATTTACCTACGGGCGCTGAAGTGAGAAATCCGAGAGGCCCTACCTACATCCAGAAGATGCTACCCGAAAGTTGATTCCCTGC
>NW_020856432.1:0-1017 GCF_000972845.2 Larimichthys crocea
CGGTTCAGACATTTGTGGTTCCTGCGTCTTCTGACTTTTGCCTCCTCAGATTCAAATAAAAATGTGCAAACACTTATGACATTCCATTATCAAAGCTCTTGACTGTGGTAAACGTTCAGCATGTAGCATGTTAACATTGTCATTGTGATGCTTAGAGTTAGTCTTGTTTGGCTGTAAAATCCAGATATGAGTCAGCATGTTTCCGCCGTCTGGAAGTCAGTGAGTTTTTGATTAGATGCCTGAAATAAGGTAAGAAATATTCACATTTTGTTCTACGACATAAAATACAGCAGTGAATACCTCACCTATGAATTTTTGAAGTGGCTAAATGAGGCCACAAAGGTTGTTGGGGGACATCAACACACCAAACACTTAATGCTTAGCAGTAGCAATGGTGAAGTGATGCAACCACAAACATTAGCCCTTTACTGATGCGTTACGCTATAAAAATCATCATCAAAAGTTGTTTTTATTTGTTTGTTGATTATCTTGTTGAAGAAAATGTTTAAATATTAGCACAGAGTTTATTTTCTGAAATCCAAAGTTCCCATTAGCTCTGGGTCGAGAGAACCAGGAGGATGCGTATTTACACGTTTGTCACACGGCGTCAGTGTTACCTGGCTGTAATGTTGCTGTAGTGGATGTAAGAAGCCACCAGAACTCCGAGCCGGCCTTTCTCTCCCTGTGGAGGACAAATACACATATCTGTACCTGCAGTACATAGATCAGTCTAAAGATCAGGGTGCGCAGAAGAATCAGTGAAGTTTACCCTGCAGTGTAAAACCAGGACATGCTTCGGATGTGTTTGCAGCCAGTTCTCCATCGTTGCGCAAACACTGAGGATCTGATCCAGGTTAGGAGCCAAAAGATTCACCCAACCTGTGTCCAAAACCTGATAGACAAACCACACATACTGTAACGTGTGTCACACTGCAATATTTGACCTCTTACGTCGGTACTTTTGAAGTCTTATCTTTACCTTGTGCCTCATTCGGGTCAGGGTGTCATTCTTCTGTG
>NW_020856433.1:0-753 GCF_000972845.2 Larimichthys crocea
TCTGTCAACATCCTCTTTGGTGTTTGTACCTCTGTCATTATGTCCATAGAGGCTGCTGACCCTGGTTACATTGTCTGCTTGCCTAGCCCTGGTTCTGGCACGACACAAGCTCCACTCCCCACCTGCATTCCCCTTTTCCCCGGGCCTGAAAGCCTTGTTTTTCTGGTGATCCAAAACGCCTGTGTTAGCAGCTACAGTTGACAGCATTTTTCTGTCCATCAGGAAACTTTGTAGATCGCAGAGCAGCTTGAGGACATCAGAGGAGAAACCAGAAAACATTTTCTCCATAAATTATGATTCAGTTTCATCAGGATCAGAGAAAAAGTTGGTGGTGTGTGCCATAAAGTGTTACGTACTTGTGGGTGATCGTACCTAGAGCACAAACTTACATAGTGTAGAAACAGACGTATCATCTTTGTGTAGCATATCATATAAAATCTGTTATTTAATGGTAGAAAATCATGAATTTATAGATGTGGTTAGTCAGGAAAATTCCACATGGCATATTTTCCATCTTTTTTCTAAACCAACCACAGCAGTATAGGATTGAAGTATGAGGTGGCAAAATAAAGGCAGATTCATCTGTCTGTTTTCATTGTCAACCTTTTCCGGCGTTTACTGCCCTCACTTATCTTCGCAGGTCAGCTGTGCATAAATCAAGTGTCACCACTGTCTGTCATTCGAGGTGCGAATGAGAGCGTGACACTGTCGACACGTGCCAGCGCCGTAGGCAGGCTTTTCAGTCTTCAAGAA
>NW_020856434.1:0-3530 GCF_000972845.2 Larimichthys crocea
ATATATATATACAGTAGATATACATGAAACCAGGTTAAAACACCCAAGCAATGATCTGTCTCTTCCTCTGTGTCCCTGTCACAAAGCTCCTGAAACATCCTCAAAACAAGAAACGTATGTCTTTACCTTTGACTTAAGCTCCGGTGTTTCCTGTGTGTGTGACAGATAATTCCCTGTGGTGGTTAACACACACTCAGCACGTGTCCTCTCAGACAGAAAACAGGGGAATCCTTGCATCAATGAGACATCTCTCCCGGACACCAGCACCAGCGTTCAACTCTACACACACACACACACACACACTACAGCGCATAGTCACACATGCTGTCTCTTGCACGCCTAGACCAGACTGAAGGCTGAGGAGAGGGTGTGTGAGTGTGTGTGTGCTGCCTGAGTCTGAGCCCGCCCTGTTTTTTTTCTCTGCTTCTCCTCTTCTCTCTCACCCTGCCCTCCTCCTTCCTCCCTCTCTCTCTCATCTCCGCTCCCTCTCTCTCTCCAATTTCACCTCCCCCGGCTTGCCAATTGACTGCCAGCATGTGTTCTGGGTCTGTGCCTCTAAGCCTTTAGATGTCCCAGTCCTCTTTTTTAATTGCTGCCTCTCTGGCCTCAAAGTTCTACACAAAAACAAAGACAGACAGATAGAGTGGACAAGCACAGGCATGCACAAACAGGATACATGCACAGACGGCAAACACACTCACCCGCTAGTAAAGTGTTATAAGCTGACACGCTACAAAGTAAGTACGTAGGAAATGTCACCCTAACTTCCCAAATTGGATGCGCCGGAATTAGAAATGTGGTTTGAGCAGAGAGGTGAGAAAGGTGCACAGTGAATTGATCTCATTCCTTGGAAACTTTCCACGAGTTACGCTGCTGCTTCACTCTTGTCTTTTTTTTTCTTCCCCCACTTATCTTTCTTTTATTATCTCATAACCCACCAGGCTTTTTCAAATAAAAGGAATGAAGCCTCAAGTGGTTGTTTTTTTTGCTATTTTCTTCCACATTTTCATAAAAACGCCATTGAAACGTGGCTCTAAAAAAGTATGTCCAAAAAAGTATTAAGATGTCATTAGAACATATTCAAACTACTACTTACAGTATGTTCAAACACCCAAAACTATGGCTAAATTTACAGCTTCATATTGTCAAGAGTGGCAGTTTGACACAGTTTGGAAGTGTCTTTGTACCAACACGACGACAATCCAGTACATTTATGTTTGGTAGAATGGAAATGGTTTATTTTGCTACCCTGGACTTCACTGGTGAGGCTTTTCTCGCCATGTTACACACATCCATCCATCGATACATTATCTGTAACCGCTTATCCTCATCAGGGTACAGTAAATTCAATAAGTTGGGTCTTTGACGCAGTGCTGCACATTCATGTCTAAAACAAAAGCCAGGAAGTGTGGATAAATTATCATTTGGGCTTTACTCCCACCAAAGAAACCTTGTGTATATCTGTAAATATACAAATATGAGCCAATAATTAGATAAAAGACAGTAGAAAAATAAATCACTCGCTTTCTCTCTGGAGGAAATGTCTCCAGTCCTCTGTCCAATTCTCTCTCAGTATCATCAAATCACTTAACAAAATGTTTGGCTAGAGGACACAGGATTTTATGAGAAAAACAGGGCCGATTACATAATAGACTGATGACTTCCTATTATCTCAGTCTGCTGCACACTGCTGAAACTCCTGAAATAACCGGTGTTTTGGGAGTGTTTAACATTTATAGGGGCAAACATGTCGGGACAAAGGGCAAGGAAGGTAACAGATCTACTCAACAAAAGGACCTGACACAGCCTCCTCAACGGGGGAGAGAGGGGAGACACTGTGAAGCACAAAGTCACTAATGGAACACACACACACAGTCACAGCTTTGTACCCCCAGGCATATGATGACATTTCAGCACCTAACTCAGACAACACCGCTGTATTTCTTCTCGCCTGTTACAATTCTTTCTGTGCGAAGCTTGTGTGTATGCGCACATATGTCGTCTGGCTGTCTCCTAGCACCTGTCTGCTCCTTCTCTCCCCGGTCTAGCCCCTTCCTTTCAATCTGTGTCCCCCCCACCACCCCCTTTCTGTGTTATCTAACAAATTAACCGCAGAAGGTCGTGTCCTGCTGGGAGCCGGCTGAAACAGGAAATAACCCATCCAGGAGGATGAACGGCGACTTAGACGACCAGTTCCCACACTCCTAACCAAACATTGGGTTATTGGGCTGTAATGTAATTATGTCAAAGAGTGTGGAGGAACTGGTTAGTAGTTTGGAGGCAACTCAGCTGGGATGACATGCTGGCGCAAGCAGAATGTAGAGGAGGTAAGAACAACAGCAGGTGGAGGATGTTATGTAAGCGGAGGGCTGGAGAAACATCAGGACGGCGGCGGCGGCGGGGTGGGGGGTTCTTTTTGTTTGCTTGTTTTGCTCTCATCTTTTGTAACGCACTTGTTCTCAGCTATGCAGGCGGCAGTTAGGACAGCGAGGAGGAGTAAATGAATATCCGAGGCCATTCATCGGTCGCGCTTGCTGCTGAATGAACAGACAGATTTGGTAGCCGTGCTGTAAGTGTAGCCGGTTTTGTTCTCCTGTCTTCCCTGTACACCTGAGCTAGCCTTTCAGCACAATAGAGCCCGACCGTTCAATCCTTATCAGACGTTATCGCGGTGAGTATGCGTGGGCAGGGCGGGGTGGGGGGCGGCCATATCAGTTAAGAACTGAAGGGATGAGATTGGTTTCCTATTTCGTGCCGCCTGCCATCTTTCTCGCTAAACATATCATATTTAAATTCATGAACATACTGTATTGGAAGGGACTAAAATCATATGCACACATACACATTTCAGAATACCAGTTTCTTGCACCCAACCACCCACCTTGCCAGATTTGATAAAATCATTATCAGCAGCCATGCGAGTACAACTAATGAATAATGTATGTAGCGCTGGGCCACAATAGTACATCGCTTCTGGCCTTCTACCTTCCTCTTAGAGTCACAGCAGCTTACTCTAGTTCCACTGCTTAGGGTCCTATCAGCTAATCCCTGTCTGCCGTTATTACAATTTCCATTAGCGTGGACACCACCGTATATGCACAGTGCTATGCACACATACACATACAGACGCATTCAGACAGACAGGTATACAGGCAGACACAACCGCACTCATTAATAATAACGACAGATGTGACTGACAGATGTGACTGACGGAGCCCCCGGACTGGAGAATAAGCGAGCATCAGGTGTTAGGCCGCGTCCCTTCATGATCGACACCAAGAGACGATGACACACATCAGATGTAACGCTGTGATTGACAGCTCGGGTTGGAAACGATACAAGGGGGAGACGTCAATTATTTCAATCGTTCGGTGTAACGGATCAAACGTGGACCCGGATTCCTCTGTGGGCCCCTCACCCTCACCTACATGTACACACAGAAAAACACACACACACAGGCAGGGTTGTGGTAGACAAACCTGTGCTCAACAGCTTTGTCTAAGCTGATATTTGATGCTCAAAAAGCATAG
>NW_020856435.1:0-1422 GCF_000972845.2 Larimichthys crocea
GACAGAGAGACAGAGAGAGAGACAGACAGAGTTTTCAGTAAAGGAAAATGTGACCAATACTTAGAAAGGGGGGAGATCAAGTCCCCCTGCAGTCTAATCCTATGGCAGCATCACTAAGGGATGACCTGAGCCAGCACTAACTATAAGCTCTATCAAAAAGGAAAGTCTTCAGTCTACTCTTAAAGGTGATGACCGTGTCTGCCTCCCGAATCCACCCTATTAATGTTGTATTAATGTTATGTTTTTTTATGTTTTTTCTTACTTTGACTGACTTTCAGGACCAGCTGCGTCGGATTTGGCACAAAAATGGCAGCCCAGCCGACTCCGCCATCCTTCCTGAGAGAGTTCTGCCCACTCTACTACTTGCTGAATGCCATCCCAGCCAAGGTACTGACCCGTTCCAAACCAGTCCAAACCCAGGCCAAGGTACTGACCCCGTCCAGGTTTGATTGCTCTAAACTGTCCACATGAGTCCAAGTTCAGACTGAAATCAAAATCAAATCAACTCTAACTATCTAACTATAAACTGTAATGGAGATATGGTAGCAATAATCACAGTAGTAATATGTGTAGGGAGTGTCATGCAGGACCACAGCAGCAGCCACGATCCACAAATGGTAGTTTGTTCCACAGAAGAGGAGCCTGATAGCTGAAAGCTCTGGCTCCCAATCTACTTTTGGAAAATATATGAAACCACAAGGAAACCCACCACACCCCACCCAATACCCAGCGTCGAGAGCGCAGTGTTTCTACTAGAGGGGTAGTAAGGTACTATGAGCTCTTTTAGATATGATGGTGCCTGACCATTAAGAGCTGTGTAAGTAAGGGAGAAGAATTGAAAATAAGAAATTCCCCCCCCCCTTTTATTTAGATTTAATTTAATAGGGAGCCAATGCAAGGAATCCAGAATGGGAGAGATGTGATCCTCTGATCTTGGTTTCCTTCAGACACGTGCAGCAAGCATTCTGAATTAACTGCAAAGTCCTCAGAGATATTGAGCATGCCTGATAACAAAGAGTAAAAATAGTCCACCTTGAAGTAACAAATGCGTGACTAGTTGTTCTGCAATCCGACCGAGAGACAATGCCGTCTGAGTTTAGCATGTACGTAAGTGGAAGAATGCAGTCCTCAGAAATTGTTTTATGTGACGTTAAAGGAAAATCTGATCCAAAAACAAACTCCCAGCTCCAAGATTCTTTACAGTGGAGCTGGAGGCCAGGGTGATCCCACTAAAGTAACTAAGTCCGCTTAGACTAAGAACGGACTCTTCACTGGAACCATAGGTTTCAGTTTATTGAAATTCCTCCAAAAACGTCAGTCGCCATCAGTTGTATCCGGACCTCGGTCCTAGGCCAAGGCTCTGAATTCAAATCAAAGGTGACCTGGTTTCAGTCGGCCCACTCAGAAACCGTGAACTCTGAA
>NW_020856436.1:0-531 GCF_000972845.2 Larimichthys crocea
TGATGCTGTGCGTGTGATGTGTGTTTTCCTCTGTTGTCGGGAGATACTGGACAGTGGGCGGGGCTTATCTTTAGATGAGTCATCCTGAGAGGAGGGCATCACACTCTACACACACACACACACACACACACACACACACACACACACACACACACACACACACACACACACACACAGTGTTAGTTGCATGTCTTGAGCGCTGCTCGGTGGTCACAACTACAACTCCCAGAAACCATCTGTGAGTGAGTGAAAGGACAGGAAGTGGATTGGAAGGACAGGAAGTTAATCTGCAGGTCTGTGTACCTGAGTTGGACAGGAGAGGATTGTGGGAGTGTGGGGGAGGAGGTGAGGAGCATGAGAGGGGTAGAGAGAAGCTGGCCTACCCTTCCCAGAGAGGAGGTGGAGGGAGAGGAGGAGGAGGAGGAAGGCTGCAGGAGGCTCTGCTGGGAGGAGGAAGAGGAGGCGTCTTTCTGCAAGAAGGCGCCGGCCGACGCCGAAGTCATGTGATACACGTGCTCAAAGTTGGAGGGG
>NW_020856437.1:0-616 GCF_000972845.2 Larimichthys crocea
ACATACAAAGTCAACACAGGACATTCATGTGAATCAACAAGAAAAAGGAATGGTGAGCCCGAGTAGCCATTACGTTTCCTTCCAACAAAATTAAAGGAATGAGTGTAACCGTGAAATGCACTTTGTCCTGGAGTCAAGTGCCTCTCCACGTCGGTCTCGAGCATAAACACTACATAAATATTGATTATAACATCTACTATAATCCATGACATTGTATTGGATGCTAGTCTCACTTTCCCAAAGCAACGCTAAAATAGTTTAGATTTGTGTACTTTGGATTTCTGTTACGTATTGTATTAAGAGTCCATTTCATTATAATATTCAGATTTATCATAAATAATTGAACACATGTATTTAATTACTGTAAGTTCCATCAAAGAGGGATGGAGGTGGGGTCCAAATTCTTTGACACATTTGAGCAATTAAAAAAAATCCCTTGAAAGTAACGCAGTAGTTACTTTCCAAAGTAACTAGTTACTTTCATAGTTTGTAACTCGGTAACTACTTACTACTTACTTTCTGGGAGAAGTTACTAGTAACTGTAACTAGTTACTTTTTTAGAGTAACTTGCCCAACACTAGTCATGAACAAGGAAATTAGCTATCGTACTCGTCTT
>NW_020856438.1:0-609 GCF_000972845.2 Larimichthys crocea
ACCTATTCAGTGGCTAAACTTACAGGAAAAAAAGTTGTGTTTAGTACACGTTCATTATGGTCATACACATTATAAACCCTATGGAAAGTATAAACCCCATGGAAAGAAGTTTATTATAAGTAATACGTAAAGCCTGACCAGTAAATCCAATATTATCTGATATTAGGATGCAGATGGATCGGCATCATATGCCAGACAAGTACAGAAGATGTTTGAAACAGTGTCACCATTACATAGTTTATCCACCAGAGTAGTAACACATTTATTTTTCAGATGTGAAATGTAAAATGTCCTGCCTAGTACATTTCCTAGTCAGTTTTTTTAAGCTCTTAAATGTCAATATCAGTACTGGCCTCAGAAATTCAACACAAATAGACCTGCTCATTCATGTTTTCACAGTATAAAGGATTACAATTTCTCAGTCACACATCTGCACACACATCTTTTCTGTCAGTATATTTTACTGACTTACTGTATATTTTCTATCTCAAGGATGATCACCTTGACATACTGTAACTCTAAACATAACAACACTAACCAAAGCTAATAGTAAACATAGTCCATGTTTATATACATATTTATATACATATTTATATACATCCATGTTGG
>NW_020856439.1:0-3862 GCF_000972845.2 Larimichthys crocea
ATGACGTGAGTCTGGTTTGTATACCGTTGTATTCAGCATATTATTTATTTTCAAAAGGTAACACTTTTAATGAGTACACAGTATTACGCATAGTCAAGGGGGGGCATTACTACATCTGAGTCATCATGATAAACCGTGTACTCCATTAGTATGTAGTTTATCCACACAGTTACAAATGTATTACTCATCATTGATAAGCACAGCAGTCCATGGATTAGAAATATGAAATCCATCCTTATTAAAGCATGTTCTGATACGGGTTAAATAATCCTTAGTATATGTTTATAATCCCAGTTATACATGTTTTACTCTTTCTGTACTCATTGGTTAGCGAGGTGTTTAGTAGATGTTTTATAAACTCCAAATTCCATTTTCCATGGATGACCTATAAAAAAGTTATTCATGCCGGGACTTCCTGCCTTCCGGCCGTTCCCCCGCCCTTCCTACTCGTTACGACGTCTTTTTGTGTGCGCTTATCTAACGTGGGCATCTTCTGCCTTCTCAAGCATTTACAACTGGATTTAAGGCTGGCACTGCCTCCCGACTCACCACAGTTCAGTTCTCTTAACGCCCAATGATGATACCCCACACCCGGGATCTAGCCCCCTCCTCTTGCCTGATTCACACTATTGCCACTTCCCCCACCTCTTGTCCTGTACCACTCTGACACTGTTCTGTTAAAAGACAGACAAGGTTACCCAAACGTGACATTTTACTCCCACTTGCCCCCCTCCCCCCGTGGAGCACCCCACCAGTACAACCTTACGACCACCTACAATCATGTTTAAAAATATAAATTAAATCTTTCTGAATCAAAAAAAAAAGTCATAGGCTTTGAACGTCCTGAGTTACAATTGACCACTCACCCAGCTCTGGTTTTAGGCAACACAGGCGACTGATACTATTTTGTCGGTGGAGACTGAAAACTTGCCAGGTCATCCAAAATACAACGAGTAACATTCCCCCAGTGCCTCACGAAAGGTCACAGTCTGGGGCGGCCTCGCATTGCATAACTGAGCTAAATCATAGCTCAAACGCAAGCTACAGTTGGCAAGCAGTTTAATGTCCAATCCAGGGCACTCTTAACTACAGAGATTTGTGAGGCGGGCAGCTGGAGAAACATCAGAGGGAAACCCAGGAAATATTTTCCTATAAAATATGATCCAGTCTTCACTAAAATCAGTCAAATAGCTTGGTGTTGTGTGACTTAGAGGTCAGACCCAGTCCTCAAGAGGTTGTTGTGACATCATTAAAACTAAACGCTGTTTCTGCACTTTGATATAAAAATCGAAGTTAGAAAATTGTTGGTATCAAATTCTTGTGTATAAACCTGAGGGGTTGGGTTTGATGTTTACTATGAGATTAGCGGTATAGACCACTAGATGCTTCTAAAATTCAACACGAGCACATGCTGACATTAAGCCTTCAGTTAAAGAGCCATTAATAATCAACAAAGTCCAACAGTGTCTAAAACCTCTTCTAGTGGGGAGGGCATCAAGGCTGCATGCAGCTGACTTCATATAAGCCTTCAGATAAGCAGTGTTTATTGAGCTGAGGAGAGATGGTGTGCAAGATGAAGGATCAAATGAAAACTAAAAACTGTGTACACAACTAAGGCCTGTACGCCTTTGTGGGCGAGGAAGTAACAAAGATGAATGTAAGTTTGTGCTTTAATTTGTGTGCTCCAGGAATATTTTATGATGGTCTGGCAAAAACATTCAAATAAACCCAGAGGCTTTAAGCAGAACTGTTTTTGTGTTTTGTTGTTTTCATTTTATTTCAAATGCTGTGATAAAATGAATATTATCCAGAACCTTATATCACAGGCTGCAGTCGGTGAACACACAGTAAGTCAGTTTTCAGTTTCGGTTTTCAATATGTCCCCTATATCTTTAATTCAACCGGTCACAGTGGATGACCGTCCACCAATGATCACCTTGGGTCTATGGTCTAGACCTGCTCTGTATGGAAAGTGTCATGAGATAACTTTTGTTATGATATGGTGTGATATAAATAAAACTGAATTGAATTGAATTGAATATGTTCAATTGCTTCCATTTCCTGGGATGTTTATCAAAAGATATATTTGTTAAATCGTAAGGAGGTTTACTCACATAGGTACTTGGGCCAAAGGGTTTGGGCATTCTTCAAACATCTGCTAAAAATGTTTGTGGTCAATTCCATCATGGGTTGTGAGTGAAAAATTTGTCCAAAAAGTCTGTTGAACCTGGATGTTGCCTGTGATTGCTTTAAGAAAGGATCTCTTCATGTTCAGTTTACACAAGAGGAACAATTGTAGCAACAGCTACAGCTTTCACTGTACATATGGAAACATATTGTCAAGGTATTCTTTTTCTTGGCTAGGATTTAGATGGGAAATCCTTTATTTTTCTGTGTTTGAGGTTGGTGTTTAACCTGACCTTGATTTTGATTTGATCTCTTCTAAGCCCAGGTACAGAAGGTTGAGGGGTCGTAACAGTGAAGAGCAGACATTTGTTAGGAGACAACACTGTAAAGACGACTATACAGTGTTTGGTTCAATTGGGAGGAGCTATGGAGGCACTCTTACTGACAATGAAAAGAAAAGACTATGATGATATTTTCTGTAGAGGTAGAGAAAACAGAAGTATTTATATGTGTAGTAAATATTGGCCCTAATACAGAAGGTTCTACTTCTCTGTTCATGGGGAAATACAACCGTGCCTTTATCACAGAGGAAGTAGCAGAATGAAGTGAGTCTGGTTTGTATACTGTTGTATTCAGCATATTATTTATTTGTCAAAATCACACTAAGGTAACACTTTATAATGAGTACACACTATTGTAGAAAATCCCCACCTCCTTTCACTTCCCATCAAGGGAGGGCGGAGCCTTCAAGTCTATTTAGGCAGCCAGCTCACCTGTGTGAGGCTTTTTGTCCTTGATGGAAAACAAAGGAGCTGGCTGGCCTCAATCTCACCCTCCCTCATTCTCAGTGTTTGAGCTGCGTATTTGATAAAACAACCAGCTAACAATAAATGAGAATCAATCGGATCACCTGTGTTTGTGCCTTGTTCTGATCGACAATCTATTGCGTTGATTCACCAAACCACGAGCCAGTTTATTACCTCATACTAACCCAAAACCAATATTTTACACTATTAAGCATTAGTCAAGCATTAATAAATGCTGAGGTCATCATTTATAACACGTGTACTCATTAGTATGTAGTTTATAAACACAGTTACAAATGTTATACTCATCATTGATAAGCACAGTAGTTATGGATTAGTAAATACTGAATTCATCATTATAAAGCATGTTTCTGACGTAAATACTCATTAGTATATGGTTTATAATCACAGTTATAAATGTTTTACTCTTCTGTACTAATGGTTAGTGAGTGTGTTAGTAGATGTTTTATAAAAACTCCATTTCCAATGGATGACCTATAAACAGTTATTAATGCAGGAATTCATGAATTCAGGCAGTTCCAAAGCACTTACTACTCGTTAATGAAGTATTTTGTGTGAGCTCATCTAAAGTGGGCACTATCTATGCCTTATAAAGCATTTACAAATGAGATTTAAAGGCTGGCAATGCCTCAAGACTCACTCAACTCAAAAACTTGCCAACACCAACAGTGGATCACAAAAGTTTAAGTACGACAAATACAATCTTTGTTTGAAAAAATAAAATCTTTCTGAATCAAAAAATAAAGTCATAGGCTGTTGAGCGTGGTTACATTGACCACTCACCCAGCTCTGGTTCTAGCACAACACAGACTGCTCTCTTTGTAAGGGCCTGAAAACTTCCCAGTCATCCAAAATACCACAGTAACTTTCCCCCAGTGCTCTGAGGTCACAGTCTGGGCGGCCTCGCT
>NW_020856440.1:0-796 GCF_000972845.2 Larimichthys crocea
GTTTGTAAGCTTATCAACTATAGCAAGTTAAACAAAGTCAGGAGTATTTTATTTTGTTTTTATAAGAAGAAGTATTTATGTTAAATGAGGTCAAGAAAGACTGTCAATTTTATTTTTCTAAGATGTTTTTTGTAGGCCTAAAATACATGTCAATAAAATGAGTATTGGCAAAACTGGTAGTCATTTTTATGGTATGGGGGTGGGGGGTTAGCCACTGCTGAAAGTAACTTAAAGTAGTCTAACTTAGTTACTTTTAAAAGCAAGTAGTCAGTAACTTAACTAAGTTACTTTTAAAAAAAGTAGTGAGTAGTCAGTAGTCGGATTACTGTTTCAAAGTAACTATGGCACCACTGCCTCCCACTCACACTGTGTTCACCACACTGGGTGTATGGGTAAACATAATGATTTCAATGTGTGTGTGAGGCAACTAACTTGGCATGGGGTGAGTTCTCCTTTCTACATCTCATGTGAGGTGGGGAAGGGGGATATATCTTGCAGGTCCATTAGTACAAGTAGGATCAATCTGAGGACTGAGAATAGTAGCAGCAGCACATAGAGTACAGTGCAAGTTACAGGGCAGAAAAATATATTTGCCCCAGTGCCAATCACAATTATGTTACACTGCAGCTGAGGTCAGTTTGTCACTGACATGTAGTATTTACTCTTGGTACTGACCAGGCACCAACACAAGTTGAGTCCTTTTCTCCTTCCATTCTCATTATCATCTTCTGGTCTTTTGGCCTAACTGTGCCTGATGCATAAGAGGGTAATAACAGAGATGGGAGTAAGTCCCATA
>NW_020856441.1:0-2979 GCF_000972845.2 Larimichthys crocea
ATTTTTTGAAATAAATGTATTTTATGATTGAATATTCCAAATATTTTTTAAATATCTTGTTTTTGTTTTCCTTTCATGCTTTATGAAGAAAAATTGTTTTTGTATCACTACATTGAGTTTACTCATATGGGTCAAAAATGACACATTCATCCATGTGTGATTTAAAATTAAATGACTTAATGCTACTGTATAATAATAATTTGTTTCAAATAATTACTTTAGCAGTGAGTGGGCAAAACACTCATACATTTAATATTTGTTGATTACATCACTACACAAATCTCAATTTTTTACTAAAATTAGCTAAGCTAACTACAACGGATTAGCTAACTTAAATAGAATATGTCAACAGCTAGCTGGATAACAGTAATTACTTGTACCTTTCTGGCAAAATACAATGTACTCTCAAGGTAACCTAATCCTAATCAAATATTATGCACAGCTATTTTCCAGAACTGTCAAATATTTTCTTAAGTTAACATTTGAACAATTGTAAAACAAGTCTTATAAGTATCAGCTGTGCAGAGCTGTGAAATGTCTAGCAGGTGACTTGCCCAGGGTAAATATGCTACTTACTACTTGCATGTGTGTAAACTTTGTAGAAATACAAAAGCTGTGCTTGTTTATAAAGCAGGAAAGGAAATAAATAAACATGATTTGTGCTACTGAATAATGAAAATAATTTATTGCAAAGATATAGAACATAACAACTTTTGACCCATGTTGTGCATCAAAGGGTTAATGAAAACATCAGGCTGCGTAAATCAAACATTACGTATGTAACTTGAAATAAGTTACAGTTGACTTTTGGTGACGCGGGATACAGATAGCTTCTGGGTTTATGTCCTGTTTGTTTGACTTAAATCGATGCACCCCAACTTCCACCTCTATATGTGGCCTTTCTCACTCTACAATAGACCTTTTTCACAGCAGCCATTTGGACATGAAATAGCCGGGTCAACGCAGGTGTTTCCAATGATACTAATTAAGGTTCCATTTAGTGCAGCAGAGACTGTCCAATGAGTCAACATACACCACAGCAGCACCCTGACTCTGTCTGACCTGAATGTAACTAATCCTTAATTAGTATCATTGGTAACACCTGTGTTTACCTACTATTTCATGTTGAAAATGAGACACTGTCTTGCTAATATAACACAATATTAATATCATCGTAAACTTTTTTTTTGTTTGTTTTGAAATACTGTTATACCTTTCCTGAAATTGGGTTTGAATTGGAGTCAGTTGTCCAACAAAACTAAACATGTCTGCTTTCACTCAAACTGCCTCAAATCCAGGCAGAGCAGAAAGAAAACATTCACTAAATAATTGTGAAAACAGAAAATATTATTATACATGTTTTTCTTATTAAACAGAAAAAAATACATCCAAACACCTCTTCAGAATTCAATTTTCGCTCTGTCGCCAAACTGAGGTTAGCTTAATTACCATAACTCATCATAAGCACATTTAATTCGGACAACAGAAGAGAACAAATTGAAACTCACCAAATCATCTTTGTTGATCTTTCCACTGTTTTAACAATCACCAACGCCGGTTTGTTCGACATGAATCCTCAATTTAACCAGTTAGATGTGTAAATATTCTGGTAACGTCACTTGTTTTGTAAAAGTAGTCTGGCCTTATGACTTTGAAGAGCGCTTAACGACTTGAGCCCCTCGTGAAAATATTCAAAATATAGCACATTTTAGGTCATGCTGTTTTTTCTTAGTGGCTAAAATGCATTTTGGCTGCTCACCTGAGTGGCATCTCATGAGTGGCTGTCAACCCGACCCAACCTACACAGTCCTGAGATTTGAGCTGTTTTTGAACTATTACTATTATTTTACTCAGATCTTGCGGAATACTGTAATCAGACACTCAGACATTTTTGATTTCATTTATATATATAATATATGAATATATAGATATATCTATATATACTATATATATTATATATCGATATATATATCTATCTATAATATGTTTTTAATTACTTCATGGCATTTTTGTTATTAACGTGAAACCAGGCTGGCAGATTATATAAATATAGATATAAATGTAAAAGATACATTGTGGTATCATTACCATACCATCATTATCATACATTACCTTGCTTTTCTGTTTTCAACTAACCTGCTATGCACAAGCTAAGAAGGCTCTGTGTTATGTGAGCAATTAAGTGAAATTAATTAATTAGAGGTGTACCTATTTAATGCTGTCTCCATCTTTGTTTAACATTGGTGTCAAATTACAAAGTTATTCCCAGGAAACAGAAATTACGGACCCATAAAATGAGTTCTTCTTCAACATCTCCACCATATTTGAGCTCAATATAATTATACTATACTACCACTATACAACCTTACCGTCATGACACGTGCCATAATGACACAAACATCTTTAAAACATCTCATCTATTTTAGATTTCACATGCTTGTACTGGAATGTAAAGGAACTCCCACCACCTTTTTAATTTCATAGAATTAGCTGTTTATCCTATTTGCCTTTTAAATTAAACGAGTCATTACTGTTAGAGTCCTAAAACAATGGTTTTTTCCCCTCATCTCTGCCCTTTGGCAGCAGCTATTTGATCTCAGTCAATACAAGGACTGACCAGGTCCAGTATGTGCTGCTAGACGAGTGGCTACGAGTAGGCTACCACTGTTTTTTTAGCCACCAGCGGGCAGCACTCAGTCCTGAAACATTATCACACTATAAAACTGTATGTTAATGTGTATGCAGTCATCTCTCTGGTTTGGTCTCCATAAATTGAGAAAAAAAATGGTTCTTTAATTGCTATCTGTTCCACTTAACCAGCTAGTCGCTAACTTTGTCTGTCTGACCTTTGATGCCGGGCAGGTTTAGCAGGTTTAGCAGGTTTCAGCAAACCAGCTCACGTAAAACCTGCTGCTACAGTAGCTATTGCTGGAAACTAGGTTAAAGAAAGAAGAACAAAGAAGCAAATAATAAAAATAA
>NW_020856442.1:0-539 GCF_000972845.2 Larimichthys crocea
AAGCATGTGATTTTTGAGTTCAAGCTCACATTTTGAAAGAAAGCAGCAGAAATCTGAGTGCAAGCACAAAATGATTTTGAAAGAAAGCAGCAGAAATCTGAGTGCAAGCACAAAATGTGAGCATGAGGAGAGTAAATCTGAGCACAAGGAGGAGAAATCATGCTCTCCAACTGAAAATCTACGCTGTTGAATAAAGATAGGATACTTTTTCTATAACATGGCATTACCTTTAGTTGTGTGTAAAAAATAGCACCATACTATGCTTCTTTTTCTCTCTTTTCTTCCATTCTTTGAAACTTTGAGGGAAGCATATAAACAGCCTCTGAAGGCTATAACAGTGAAAATAAAGTGAGGACAGACTTAAATGTCCTCAAGTGTAAAATGGTCCTCACTCCAAGGGTCTATGACAATAATATGAACAATATAGTAACAGTATTATCAGCACTAGAGAAAGATAAATAGAAAATTGTTTACAGTATTGTGTGTACAGCATAAACAGTGTAGGAAGAGATATAATTGAAATTAATGAGTACACTGTA
>NW_020856443.1:0-696 GCF_000972845.2 Larimichthys crocea
AAAAAAAATATTTATTAAGATTAAAAAATGTACATTTCTGTGTGACTTTCTTTTTAACACGGTATAATTAAAATAATAAATAATTGTTTCAGGAAAACAGCGTTTCAAAGTCTCGCGATACTTCGCGTCACGTCGCCTTCACGTCTCTCGGGATCTCACATATGCAAACAAAGATGGCGGCTCCCTGATCGTCCATGTGGCTCCGCGGACAGAACAAACTCTTCGTAACGTTAAAACAACGTTTTTCTAACGTGTGAACAAACTCTGGACTGCAGCTGAAGCTCCGAGAGGAACTCTGAGAGGAACTCAAGATGCAACACGACGACGTGAGTGTCAGAGAGACAGGAGCGGAGCTAACGTTAGCTCACATCGAGTTATTACAATGTTATAATTATACAGATATACATGTTAATGACCGGTAACCATCTTTACTAACCACACACCAACACTAACATAACGTTTCAACGTTTGATTTTATTATTGTTTTTAATATAATATGTGATATATTATATCTGATCACATTGTGGGTTAATGTGCTTCCTGCAGGTGATCTGGGACATTATCGGGAACCAGCAGTTCTGCTCCTTCAAAGTAAAGTAAGTCTGAACCTTCATTCATGTGATAGTTCATCTGTTTGTTGATGTAGTTCATGTAGTTCTGAGTGATGTACTTCATGTAGTTCTGAGTGATGTAGTT
>NW_020856444.1:0-11747 GCF_000972845.2 Larimichthys crocea
ATTCAAAGCTTCTTGCTACAGTCTGTAGGTGGAGGTGGGCTGCAGGCTGTTGACAAAGGCAGGTAGGTGGAGGGTCAGGGTACAGCTGTTTGCCACAGTCTGCAGGTGGAGGTGGACTGTAGGCTGGTGGAGGCGGTCTGCAGGCTGGAGGGCCAGGGTCGAGCTGCTTTCCACAGTCTGCAGGTGGAGGCGGCCTGCAGGCTGGTGGAAGAGGCTGGCAGGTGGAGGGTCAGGGTACAGATGCTTGCTACAGTCTACAGGTGGAGGCGGGCTGCATGCTGTTGACTGAGGCTGGTAGATGGAGGGTCAGACTACAGCCTGCTGCCAGAATGTAAAGGTGGAGGTGGCCTGCAGGTCATTGGTAAAAGCTGGCAGGCAGAGCGTTGTGGTTCAGGTGTTATTCAGAATTTGATGGTGGAGGAGGCTTCGAAGATGTAGGCTGTAGCTGGTTAGTGGAGTGCCAGGAGTCAGCTGCTTGCCAGAATCTGCAGGTGGAGGACCTCCAGGTTGTTCTTAGAGGCTCATAGATGATTTTCTGCTGTACTTTTCCGCCAATATATGCAGGTGGAGGTGGACTGCAGGTCGTTGGCAGAGATAGACGTGGTGTGTTGGAATTTGAAGCTGAGGAGGCGTACAGTTGTAGGTTGAACTGTTGGTGGAGGGCCAGGATAGCTGTTTCCAGAGTCTGCAGGTGGGAGAAAGCTCGATAGATGTTGGCTGAGGTTGGTTATCAGAGGGCTTGTGTTACAGTGTGGTCAAGTCTGCAGGTGAAGTTAAAGGGCGTCCAGTGGAGTGCTGTGTCTGAGATGGTGTTTGTCTTTTGGTTGTTATTTTGTTTAGTTTGAGTCTTAGGTGGAATGATGGTTTGGTTGGTTGATGAGGTAGGAGGGTGTAGGTGGAGGATGAAATGGAGCATCCGATTTCCCTACTCCTGGCGCTCCTTGCTGTTTTGGCTTGCCCAGGCTTTGTTCACAGAAATGTCCACATCATAATGAAAGGAGGGAGGGACGCCGACCAAAAACTCGGGTCGATAGGCCAGTCCACTTCACTGACATGATTCTTGAAGCTAGGACGACCCAGTCGTCCACAGCTCGGTTTGATCCGGACGTCCCAGCTCTAAAGTGGAATGGACGGGGTGTCCTTCTTCCTGTGGAGGAGCAGAGAAACATAAATAAACAATTTTATGATCTAGTTTCATGAAAAATGTCACGTGATGCTTCGAAAGAGATTTTCTAAATCATACCTCCAACAATCAGGGGCAACTTGGGACAGTCCAACGAGCTTGGTAGAAGCATGGAAACTTGACTCGCAGCTCTGGATGCCCAGAAGAGGCTGAAGGACGGGCTACAGAGGGGTCCGCTTCTCTTCTGCAGCTAGTAGTGTAGCGAGAGGGCGTCTTTGTAGAATAAGAAAGAGGAGTCAGGCTTCAGTGAAAACTACGTACTAAACAAGTTGAATTGAAAAGTGAAGATTTCCAGAGCAAGAGTTTTAATTTGTCAAGATTAGAGTGGAATGCACTGCTTATTACACCATGTAAGTAATGTACTGCTATACAGTGCAATCGTGCCTGCACGATGTCCTCCAACACTCAGTTTTTTAAAATAGAGTCTTCATGATGTCGACATTATGTCAAGGCCGGTCGTAATTCTCTCGTTCGTGGAAATACATTTTGAACATTTGGGACAGAAACCTTTGAAAAATAAATCTATTCAGAGGTTAGAAACCAGATGTCTAACCTGGTTGTCCCCGCACAGGACCGGTTGCAGGCTCTTTTGGTCCGCTCTGGACCGACGTACGAGAAAGTGTCGTGTACTGCTGTAGTATGGTCTTGGTCAGTACACTGAAAGATACACACACAGTGGAAGGAGCTTTACAAGTACATGATATGCAACAAACGCACAGAATAATGTGCATTTCACATTTCCGTCAAAAATGAACTTTCTTAGATAATTACATTTGATCACTACATGTCTGAGCCCCTTTCACCAATAGAGTTCTGTTCCTTCCTCATTAACACAGACACATTTATCTACAAGGGAACAAGTGACAACTGTGCCCATCTAACCTCTAGTGCAGGCTTGTTAAGTAGAGACTTGGGCCTCCCCTCACAACGATCAACTTTGGTGGGCCATTTGTGTGACATAAAGTATTAAGTAGATATAATAGTTTTTTTCGGCTGAGACCAAATACTAAAACTGGTCATTTTATGATTTTGCCTCCATAAAATGTCTTTTTCCAGAAAAGAATAAAGATGATGCTAAAAACACACTACTTGTTTAGTAAGAAAATAAAAGTATGTAATATTTTGTTTAATGATGTCTTGTAATGTTCTCCTAGATTTACCAAAAGCTCATTTAAATAATTGAACATAAAATGTCAGGAAAATACCAAAAAGAATTTCTTAATGTATCTAATCAACGGGGAATTTGAGGGTGATAGGATTTGTTTCATATTTTTGACCCCCTTCACCGGCAGTCTTGTTTAAATACTGTAGTTTACAATACAACGAAGGTTTTTCATATTTATTTCTATTTTTTTCTTTTCTGTTGACAGCATTTGACTGGTTTATTCAGAGAGTAAAAAGAATATCAAATCCCCTCTAAAACCTTTGACTTGATAAAATTCACAGGATTTTGTATCCAGCTTCACAGTAAATGTTCTGTAGATGTAATGGAAATGAACCATTTCAATAAGGAATAATACTTCGTTTTGCACATTTAAACTATAATATTTGTCCGAAGTCATTATTTCATGCACATGTGGCCTGTTTCAAACGATAGATCGATTGATCCGGTACAGTCCGGTAAAATCGATATAAACATTCAAAAAGTAAGCAATCGCACTTTTTCCATTAGATGCAAGTGTGTTCTTGGTCGCTTCTTCACTCTCTGTGTGTTTGAATCGTCGAGTGGAGGTAAAAATCCATTGAAGGGTTAATTTTCAGTTAATAGTCGGATGAACAGAGACAATCTTTTTCGTGACGCGGTCGGTTTTGTTTATGTTGAATTATGATCTTTCCCTATTATGATCTAATAGTAAATGATTGCATCCCTGGAGACAAAAATAGCAACCATAGAAATGTTTGAATAATAATGTAGTGTCTATTTTTTTCTCAAAGTGTGTCTGTCTGAAATTCTGTATACTTACTTGACTTTTTATTGTAAACGTGTATGCTGATTTGATCATGGAAAATCAAAAATATGTATAATAGTGTTGTTTAATTATTAATAATATGTAAGACAATTAGGATTGTGTTACTGTGAATTTTGCTACAAGTATACGCCAAGAAGTGACTGTAAAGTAAAATAACAGTGTCCACTAAGCAAGCTCTCATATTTTAGATATTGAGAGTAGTTTATTCAAGTTGAACCTTCGCTCTCATCAGATACAATAACAATAACAACAGCAACAGTTGTGTAATGATGTGAAAAGTCTAGTTTTAAACTGATATTAAAACAGTGTTCTCAATGAATGTATAGGTTAATAATTATTATCACACAGAAACCTGAGATGGACTACAACCTTCTGACAATTTGTCCAGGGAGGTGGCTTTAGGTTTCTGACCAGAACGCTAGTGTGGTTATCTGCAGGTGTTGGATAGACACTGGTGGATACTGCTGTTTGCCAGAGTCTGAGGGAGGAGGCGCTCCAGGTGTTGGAATGAGGCCGTAGGTGAGTGGAGAGTCGGCAGTGGGTTTGCCTGCAGGTGTCAGCAATTAATGAATGACCATAAATCAAACGACAGAACTGAAAACCGTAGCCAGAATTTGATCACCCAGGAGTCCTTTGGGTTGGTTTCTGATGTAGGAAAACAATAAGCTACTATGTAAAGGTCTGCTGTGTGCTGAATGAACCTGGAGGCGCAGGGTAAGCATGAATGAGGTGGAGGTGGGACAATTAAAGGCAGCAAAAGAAAAAATAAATCCGTCTTGACTCCCAACAAGGTTAAGCTTACCTGACTGTATGTCTTATGGCAATATAAAAATCAATAGAAATAATATATCATCTTCCACTTTTGGAGTATGGTTCCCACTGGAGAGTTGTTACCCTTCCAGAGGTCATAGCAGTCATGCGGAAATAGAAAACATATTTTTTAGAGACAGATCCAAAATGAATGAAAAAAAAAACATTATTATAGAACAACCCATTTATTTCTAATTTGCTTTGTGCACCCTGAACGTTTTTGGTAAAATGAGACTCATGAATCTTTTAGTGACCTTTTTTTCACATTCACTTGGTCAAGGAAAAGTAGTGTTACGGGAACAGAATCAAGAGCTGTTAACATGACAGTGAACATAAAGTTATTTTTTTACACGTCCATGGTTTTCAATATTTTCGCCGTCTGGATGAATTCAGTGAATCACTGACAGAAAGAACCTGTGAGTTTCTAATGTTGCTGTGGCAATTGACTGCTGTGACTCTGCTCATTGCTCCTCGCCTCCAGGTGGAGGGCTAGTAGGACAAAACAACACAAGGGATGTCATAGAGGTTGTTCAGGGCAACAAGAATCCAAAGCTGATGAAGCTGTCGAACAAAGGAGGTTTGTTTTTGACCGGTGGTGTGTTGTCCCCAGCTGTTCGTTGAACACTACAAAGAGTGTAAAAAGCGGGGTCCCGGACCGGGTGACTGGGACAAAATTCAGACCCGGCATTTTCTGTCGGAGACCAGCCCAACTACATTATCACAGACCCGACATACAGCAAAGTCCACAAATCTCACGGCACTCCTCCAATACGACAAAGGAGAGTCCTATTCCTTGATAGCAGTTAAACAAATAAAGCACCTAACTAGAACTCAGGACGAAAACTGACAGCTATAGAAATCAATCAATCGCTTTATTGATGATAAACACAACAGATTTATGTCATGATGAGACGGGTGGACGAACGGACTAAACGGAAGACCCTCATGCTACCCTTTCATTTTTTAGTCCGTGACTGTGAAAATCGTTTTGGTGTAGCCGCCATTAGTTAAAACTTCTCTCTCTCTCTGCCGTCTCTACTCATCATAGAAGAGAACTTCTAGCAGGGTCAGAAACCTGTTGACGAGATGATGGTAGCAGAGAAATATAAAGAGACATTTATAGATGACCAATTGTCATTTTAGCACACATATGAGTAGGTTTATTACATGATTAATTCATCAACAAATCAGTATGAATTTTCCCATAGAACATTATAAGACACATGACATACTCAACAATCAGAGACTCTCAGGAAGCCAAAAGGTGGAGAAGGGGAGGCAGTAAGAGAGCAAGAGCAGCGGACATGGGACGGACGGGGAACAACTCCTCAGGCGTCTCACATGTCGGTGGTCAACCTGAGAGGGACATGAACATATATTAATCTGAAAAATAAGAAATGTGTTCCTCTGTCCTGCGGCTAGATTTAAAACTTTTGATGAGAAGACGTGATCATTAGTGTAAAGTAGCACCATTAAGGATCACACATAACACAATACACTTCTAAAAGCAGCATAAAGGACAAATAATGATTAGTCCATCCATAAGGTGATGTGTTTGATTCTGCTCTTTTATTCCGAAGCATAGTCCTGTCGAATGTTTGCTTGGCTATGGAACAAGAGACTGCTGACGTGGCAGCTTGAGCTAGCTGAGCTAAATCAATCTCGTAAATACGCCATAATATCACAATTGGCATATTAACAAAATCAGCCCACAACTACCGTGGTTGATTTGTCACAGCCCTTCAACTCTGGGGCTAATATGTTGTTCTAAATCTGCAGTAGATGAGTCCACATCACATTCAAATGTAAAACGTTTTTCTACTTGTTTTGGGACACGTCGCCAAATGTACCTATCAGCCCCGGGCGGAACTATACTGAACCATGTACGCCTCCACTAGCTCTCTCCGGCGCAGCAGCACCTGCTGGGGTGGTGACCCCGCACCAAAATAGGTCTGTCAGTTTGAACATTTAGCAGCTTCCACTTCCAAGACTTTAGCTTTAGTTTAACCGCCTTTTTGCAGCGCCACACGGCGCGGTTTTCTTGCAGCTTATCCATTTTAAACTCCCGCAAGCCCGGCCCGCCACGCCGGCCCATGCCGGAAGGTCCCGCCCACCCTGGGTTTGGTGTTGTGATTGACATCACTGTCAGCCCATGAGTGAGTGACAGTGAAACAGAGACCATAATATGTGGCGATGCTGGCTAACACACTACTAGCCCTCTGTAGCCAATTGGCCATCAACATTGGAGAAATAGAGAGAGAAGAGAGATTAATTACTAGGTCATCTTCAGGTCATCGAGTCAATGTAGTTTCTTTCTTTGTTTTGTAAACATCGCATGTAAAACTAAAGCATAGGCATATACTGCACTGACTAGACCAAATAACATAAACGGATCAGGGGTTCATTCTGGAAATAGTTTTTTTTATGATGATTATATGTACCAACATCTACATTTTCTGACCATCTGTTTCTGTGTTTGATTTTAAGCAGTGTCAACAATAAAAGTTACATAGCACCAGTTTTTTATATACTCATCAGTTCAGTTAAGATGCTGGTTATTCATTAACAGATGAATGTGTGTGTTACAATGGGAACATCCTAGAGACCGCATCTGCACTGTGGCGTATCGAAGCAGATCAGCAACTTCACGTCATTTTTTCAACATAGGTGTTTAAATTAGAATCTTTGTCATCGCCCATGACCACATTGAAGACAGTTTGGTGTTGTGTGGTTTTTTTTATAGAGCCAGTTGTTAGTGTGAATAAAAATAGAAAAACGTTATTTCAGAAGTTTTTAAAGTGGTTTAAAGGGCAAGTGGCAGCTAAAGGATCCATCTACTGTAGCAGGCAGTGCTAGAGGGACCTCTAGGATAACGCACCTGATGTTACCTGCAGACTGATGAGTGGACATGTTTTACGATGGGTATACTGGTTACTTCAAGGCATTCTTTTTACCAGACTCATGGTTTTGTACTTTCAAATCGTCATGTTCACTGTGGAATCCTGTGGCCAGCCATCCTTCTTCTTGTGAAATCCCATGTTACAAAAGTGACTTTACATGTTTGTTATTGAGAAACGAGAGAGTTCAGGTTTAGAGAACTGCCGTATATCTAAATATATATATATATATATATATATCTAGATCGATATTATAATATTATTTAAAAACTAGATAGTAAACATACATTTGTGAAAAGATAATAGGCATGTTTTAAGAAGAATAAGAGAGCAGAAAGTGTTCATCTTTCCCTTCAGGAATACACACATGATTTATAAAGTTGTTGTGGGTGTTTGACCTAAGGAAAGTCAGTGTTTGGGCGTTTCTGAGCTACTGTAAAGTAATGGACGGTACTGATATAGCAGCCTTTCTAGTCCTTTCGACCACTCAGCGCTCTACAATAGCATATTCATTCCCCCCATTCACACACATTCATACACGGATGCAAGGGGCTCCTTCGGGAGCAACTTGGGTTCAGTATCTTCCCAAGAGACACTTCGGCATGAAGACCGGGGAGCCGGGGGAGTCAAAAACCTCCGGATCATCTGATTAGTGGACGACCCGCTCTGCCTAGGATGAGCCACAGCCCGCCCCTGATAAAGTAGAAACACTAAGCCTGTGGTCAGGTTGTGGATTGAAAGCTGCAGTCCATAACTTATTATAACTGACTATGTAAACTTAGACGGTAAAAAGGCTAATGAAAGGGGTCCTCAACCAAATCACAAAAAAAGCAATCTCACATGCGTGGACTTAAAGAGAAACAGTAATGGTGGCCATATGACAGAAGAATATGGATTCCTATATCGTGTAATCCACAATGCCTAAACTGAGTGAACAAAATACATAATCTGAGGGGCAATGGAAGACTGGAAGACCCTTAAAAACAGACTTTGAAATCCCACATTGTCTTTTTGTCTAATTGTCTCTTCCTGTATACTACCGTCAAAATAAAACGTGAAATTTACCCTATGGTTTTAGAACAGGGAGGTGCAAATACAGGTTAAAGTAACGTCAACAATGTTAAACATGTTAAGAAGCATTTTAATTTATCACAATTCAATGTGATGTTAGTCTATGTTAGGTCTACTGAGGATTCAAAATAAGCTGTTTTTAATCCACGTCAGTGTGCACTTTACGCTTGGAATGCACAGGTTTGATGGTTGGTCCACGGAATAGTTGTAGTCGTTGGATATCAGACAGGCTCTGGCCTTGGTTTTGCAGTTGCAGCAATACGTTTTTATTCTGTGCAGTAGAGGAAGTGCAGCTGTTGTTCGAGAAAGGTAGAGTGTGTAAAGATGTTTGGAATCAGCACTGACTGAGTCTGGGATGGTTCAAGCCCGAGCAAGGACATCAAAGGGTGTGTGAGAAACCACACCACCCTGCGCGTAGACTCTGAAAGTAGTGGACAGAACCGGAACTGTAAACTCGAGAAATAAAGAAGTGGATTGTCATAAGAGACAAGTGAAATGTTTGTGACTCTGATTGAAGGTACCGTTAATGGAGAGTATGATGACTGCACATCAAGAACAGTGGTTCAGACAAACAACAGGAAAAAAAAAAACAAGAAGAGATTAAGATAATGAAGAAATCTGAAGAGTTCATGCTCAAATAAGGCTTTTACTATGAAGTGTTTCACAGTCAAGATGTACAGCGTCATTTTGATATTTCACAATACGGCAAGAGCTCTTTCATAGAATGCTGGATTTGAAGTGTGTTTGTGCATTGTGTAACATGTAATAAATAAGAAAGCCTGGTGGCAGACCTCTCTTAGGTTTTTTCACTTGTTAGATGTGATACATGATTCGATGAATGAACACAGCCTGCACAGGCAAATCTAACTTCTGCTAAATACCAAATGGAGGCTTTTTGTCACTTCCATCGTCCTTAAAACATTTTAATATCCTTCCATCGTGTTACAGAAGCAGGGTTTTTCAAAATCACAGACAAACACACTGGAGGGTAATTAGTATTTGTCTGGTATGTTTAATCTCAGCTGTTGAGCCTTCAACGGTCTAGAGTGGGGTGACACATTTGAAGACAGCATCATCAGGTTAAATTCCTTCCAGCTGTGGATGCAGATTGTAGGATCTGTATAAGGACTGTGAACACTTGTAGTTTTTCTTTTTTGTTGGTTGCACCTCCAATGAGCTCCAGCCTGACGGACTCACTGAGGATAATGTGCGTCACTAATAGAAACAGCCGTCTAACTCACTAGTAAGCTTTAGTAGGGCCCTATAGCAAATATAACACCTATTAATAGATTATAACAGCAGATGCAGTCAAAGATCCTCATGTAGATGGTGTTTCTTAGGAACAGTGATTGGTCTAGTATTTCAAACCTGTCACACCCCTCCACAGTCAGTCTAAAAACAGCACAGAACTTAAAAAACGGTGTAATGGGACGCCTTACTGGGTCCATCAATCTTCAGGAATGGCGTAGTGTTTTAATCATGGGCAAGCTGATCTCCTGGTACCGCATGTTCCTTTACCTGACAGTAGCCAAGGTCGAATTTGCCTCTGTCTGTGGGTGGACATCCTTTCACCTTGTGCCGACTAGGCAAAAATCAGGGAGATGGTGGTAGGACAATCAATTACCTATTGTCCAGATTAATGTTCTCTGTGGTCTTCCTTCCACTTCTTTGGGAATGCAACGCAGGGAGATTGCTTGTGGGGGACGATCAGAAGCTGTGAACCTGTTGGTTTGGCTCTCCAGTTTCTGGCATTGGGGACAAGTAGTTGATTGTGGCTTGTACTGCTTTTCCCTGCCCCTGAGGACCAAAACCGACACGAACCTCAGCAAAGACTCTTTGTTTCCAGTCTGTGACTGGGTGCTTGAGATGCAACACCACTGAGTGCACAATGTCTGAACTGAGTGCTACTGTACTGGTTGTCTCTGGAACAAAAGGGAAGGAAACTCTGATGAGATGAGCTTGGCCACATCTCGAGGCCTCGTCTCTTCAGGAAAACTTTCCATCTGTTTGCTGACACATATGGTGGTTTTAGTCATTTGATAATCGCGAGCTGAGGGCTCTTGACCTGATGACATGCTGTTGTCCTTCAGGACACTGAAGAAATCCTTTTTACTTAAAACATTCAAACGTAAGCGTCAAATATCAAGAACGATGAGATGAGTTTACAAGGTCTAACTTTGACGGGACTGTTTTTGAAGACTTTGGAAGCCTATAATACTGAGGAATCAGGTACTAGGAATTGAAACAATCAAACCAACTCAGCTGTGGGCGGCGCAGTGAGTTGTCTAATAATCAGAATTTTCAGGTTCATCCTGGCACCAGACCATCCCCCAGTTAACTAGAATCGGTGCGAGCGCTTTAATCCTGTATAGCAACTTGAGGCGTTGCACCGGCATGATCCCTCTGCCATCAGTGTATGAAGTACATATGTTGTAAAACTGGAGAGCAGTCATAGAATGCACAAGCAATAGAAATGTATATCTACAAACTGCAGCATGATAAATACAAAGATATTACAAACAGAAGAAAATATCACTTTAATGTGATGTTGTTTTTGTTATAAAAAGATTTATAGGCTTCTACTGGGAGGTCAGCTGCTTTTTAACATCACAAATGGGTGGTTCTGGCTTGCATGTGCGGCGTGCACTGTCCTTATTTGGAATTGTGTTGTGCAGAGTGCAAGGACAGGGGAGACACGATGTGAGAAACAGGCCTGAGAAGTTCCATGTTTGAATACATAATGTCATTGCTAGTGGTTGTGAGAAAACCTTCACGACCCAATGAAAATAACAACACGGAGAACAGCTGCTTGCGAATCCCGAACGACCTTACTTGTTCTATTTCACAACCGTTTATAACCATTTTAACGTCAGGCTTACATACTGTACATAGAAAAGCACCAAAATCTGGGACCCAATGTCCTGTAACTTTCTTAATAATCATAATGTTTGGGTTCTGAGCGTCAAATGAACTATATTTCCTATTTTTCCCATGAGCGCATGGTGTGTGGTGTGTGCTCGAATCGAATGAATCAAAGTCAGTAGAGGAATAAACCAAAATCGAACAAAAGACTAATGGATGAATCAAAGTACAGCGTATAATAAAACAGAATCAGTGTGTGGTGTTGTTGGTGTGGTGGGTGTGTGTGTGTTGTGTGTGTTGTTTGATAACATCCATGCTTGCTGGCTATCCATGCAGCAAACTCACTCATCTGTGACGCTTACAAAATGAATTCAACAGAACTCCGTGAAATTGAAAAGATTGGACATGATCCCCTTGAAACAATTACTCACAGTCCACTTAATTGTCCAATAATAAAAGTCAATTGTCCAGCGTGCACCACATTGTTCGCTCCAAGTTCAAAGTCCCCTTGCTGACCACTCCAACAAAGCAGTCGGTTTTTTGTAGATGAATTCATACAATCAGTGAGAACCTTCGAGAAGCCCTCTTATGTACCCATCTCCATTCCCATGATGTGTGGAGTCCCACGTTCAGGGTCAACAAGGGGCCTTTAAGCTAGGACGATCTCCGTACCACACCAGGTGTTAAGAAGGTCATACAGGGAGTCACAGACATGTGCAAATAGCCATGGGAGGAGGCAGAGATCAATTTTATCCATCCCCTAGGAGATTAAAACCCCTAGCCAATTAGAAGGTTTCCATAAAACAATGGAGTTAACATTTTTTTAGAGCAAATTTCTTCTTCTCTTTTATCAATCACAACATCATCGTTGAAATCAAGATATCGCAAAATATTCGACCCATGTACATATTGTACAGTTGAGGTCAACCACCATGGAGAGGTACGAGCACATAC
>NW_020856445.1:0-800 GCF_000972845.2 Larimichthys crocea
TTTTTAAATCCTCCTTAAAAACACATTTTCTCCCTGGCTTTTAATCAATGTTAAGTATCTTAGCATTTGTCCTAACACGTTGTAACTATGGCACTTTATGTATTATATGTCTATTATTTGTATCAACCTGTACAGCACTTTGGTCAACCTCAGCTGTTTTTAAATGTGCTTTATAGATAAAGTTTGAGTTGAGTTGAGTTAGTATGTGGTATCTGAGCACAGTCATTCAAAACAAGGTAATAGAATATTTTCCGGAGACTGAATTGTAATCAGGGCATTGTGGTTTTGTTTTTTTAGATTATACCAGAAACACTAACCTACAGGGTTGTTAGAAACTAGATATTTTTTTTTGTAAAGGAAATACCATGAGGTGGCATCAGTTACTCACACTGATGTAATTACATCAGCGTGAGAATCTGTCTACTTATTAGGTTTTAAATCAGATAGTAAATACAATATAGTATCATAAATATTAAAGATTCAATGGATTTGACACTTCCTGGATCATCTAGTGTGTCTCAGTGACCTGGACTTTGACAATACAAGACCTTAGGAGCAGAGTACAAACTGACAAGAGACCCAAGAAGACACGAACAATGAAATGAAACCCAAAACTCATCATGATTACAATAGTCTGATTCACCTGGGCTCATCTGTTATGATAGTTCCTTGTTAGTGTAACATTTGATCTCAGAGCGGCACGGTCACAAGTGAAATAATGACACAGGAGAAATATCTGTAGTCAGCAGGATAAAAGGCAGCTGAGGCCGTCAGGCTGAACACAGCAGCTGGTCCTGAAC
>NW_020856446.1:0-876 GCF_000972845.2 Larimichthys crocea
TACTTGGATTCTGAACTTGAATGAATCCGACGTGATGCACCACTCCACTCCTAGCGCTCTTTCGATGTGGGGTAGACTCAAAGCCATGTCTTGATCTTTGACTACAGCACGTTCCTCTTCTGGAATGGATGCCATCACATTCTCATTGTTAGAAACAAACTTGTGGAGTCTTAACTTGCCATCTTGACAAAGTTCGCTTGATTCCTTCACAAGCTGAATGGCTTCCTTTTCTGTGGGAACACTTGCAAGCCCATCATCTACGTAGAAATTTCTTTGAATGAAGCGTATGGTGTCTTCGCCGCACTGACCTTGCCCTTGAGCTGCCAGGTGTTTCAGGCCAAAGTTGGCACAGCCAGGGGACGAAGCGGCACCAAACAGGTGGACCTTCGTTCTGTAGGTGGATGGCTTGGTTTCCAAGTTACCACTCTCCCACCACAGGAATCGTAGGTAATCTTGGTCTTCGACTTTCACGTGAAATTGATGAAACATCCTTTCGATGTCGCACATCACTGCGACTAAGCCCTTTCGAAATCTGCACAGGACACCCACCAGTGTATTCGTTAGGTCAGGTCCTGTGAGCAGATGGTCATTGAGACATGTTTCTTGGAATTTGGCTGAACAGTCAAATACCACCCGTATTTTCCCTGGTTTGTGCGGATGATAAACTCCGTGGTGCGGAATATACCAAGCGGGACTGTTCTCAATTTCTTCTTCGGGGACCTTCTCGGCATCACCACGTGAAATGATGTCACTCATGAAGTTCACGTAATCTTTGTAATATGCTTCATTCTTTCGTAACTTCTTTTCAAGACAGTGTAAGCGATGCACTGCGCACATTTTGTTGTTGGGTAGCTTCGGTCTCTCTTCTCTGAACGG
>NW_020856447.1:0-1430 GCF_000972845.2 Larimichthys crocea
CTGTCTTCACACAAACTGACTGACTGGTCACAGTGTGAGATGCAGCCGTACCTGTTGATAAGTGAGACTACAGCAGTGAACAGTTCTTCATAGAGTCCAGCAGCCATTCCATTAACACACTGAACAGCTGTCAACCTCGGACCTGCAGAGACCAGAACCACAGACATGAACAAGACGTGGTTTATTTATATACTGAGCTTCAGTATCTGCAGCCTCGTCCTTGTTTCTGTGCGTCATACCCTCCTCTGCCCCGGCGGCAGGGTTCCTCTCTCTGCTGCCCCCGGTGGCTCTCTGCAGCAGCTGTCGGAGGTGATGTTTGAAGACGGCCGTGTGCAGCTCCTCTCCCTCGCATCCCAGCACACTGCTGGCCACCTGAGCGCTGTCGAAACTCACAAACTGCCTCCGACCGACTGAGCAGAGGGAGGGAGAAAACACACGGAGGGCAGCGTTACACGAGTCATTCATGGAAGAGGCGTCAAAGTACCAATATCACAAAGTACAAATACTCCATTACAAGAAACGAGCACAGTGTACAGAAACTGCTTTTAAACAAGAAGTCAGGGCGGCTGCACGGCTGTGATGTCACCACCCTCGCATTCAGAGAAGAGGCTCTCTAATATTAATGATATAGAACATGTGTAAAACTATAGTGAAATAAATAATCTTATCAATCAAATACGTCAAATAAATAAAACACAGTGAAAGATGAGACCTTTAAGTAGGTTTAAGTATTAGCAACAAAATTTACGTTATGTTATGTTACGTTACATTACACTATGTTACGTCACATTACGTTACGTTACACTATGTTACGTCACATTACGTTACGTTACACTATGTTACGTCACATTACGTTACATTACATTATGTTACACTATGTTACGTTACGTCACAGTGTTATGTTACATTACGTTACTTTACATTACACTATGTTACGTTACATTACATTACGTTATGTTACGTTATGTTACGTTACACTATGTTACGTTACATTACGTTACGTTACGTTACATTACGTTACATTATGTCACGTTACACTATGTTATGTTACATTACGTTATGTTACATTACGTTATGTTACTTTACGTTACGTTACTTTACATTACACTATGTTACGTTGCATTACGTTACGTTAGGTTACGTTACACTATGTTACGTTATGTCACAGTGTTATGTTACATTACGTTAAGTTACATTACGTTATGTTACTTTACGTTACGTTACTTTACATTACACTATGTTACGTTGCATTACGTTACGTTAGGTTACGTTACACTATGTTATGTTACATTACGTTACGTTACATTGCCTTATGTTACACTATGTCACATTACATTATGTTACGTTACACTATGTTACGTTATGTTACTCTACACTACGTTACATACATTACGTTACACTATGTTATGTTACACTAGGTTATGTTACGC
>NW_020856448.1:0-872 GCF_000972845.2 Larimichthys crocea
AACACATGTACTGCAGAACTGTGCCGTTATTCTCTATATCAGCACTCATGGAACCCGTCTCGTCCAATCAGATTACTCGGTGGCAATATAACGGTCTCCATGCCGTTATTCTCTATATCAGCACTCATGGAACCCCTCTCGTCCAATCAGATTACTCGGTCGGCGCTAACCGTTAGTAATGTACTTTGCAGTGGACGACTGCCACAATAAAAGCACGTCAACAACATGAGGCTCATCTACATTCATACAAAAGAGTTAGATGACGAACACAGTACCTTGAACTCGACCTTCCAGTCGTGTTCCTTGCTGCTCTTGCTGTGGTTCTTGTACACTTCCACTCTGTACTGCCTCACCAGCAGCAAGTCTTTGACAAAGGCCTCAAAGTTCAGCTTGCTCAGCACCACGCTCTCCAGCTTACGACTCCCTGTAGACAACAGATTAACATTTAGAGACCGCCTGTGCGTTCACTACATGTCATGCAGCTACTCGACTGGCTTAGACATTACCTGAGCCCAAATACTTGATGACCCCGTTAGTCTTGAAAACCTCCTTCGCGGCGAAAATGGCGTCTTTCCCGTGAGCCGTGTAGTAGTCGTTGCGGTCGAATATCCTGAAAGTCGTGTCCGGCTTCTCCGGCATGGAGAAGATGAAGTTTAGAAAGCCGTGCTCGGCTGCACTGTCCATGGACAGGTTCTGTTTCGGCTGCACCGCCATGCTGGAATCTCCCGCCACCACTGCAGCCAAACAGGAAACTACGTCATTCTTCTCCCCCTCTTCTTCCTCTTTGTGTCTGTTTGCGGCTTACCAACGTTAAAAGGTGTGTACCGCCACCTACTGGATAAAAGTATAAAAAAATATAAATAAATAAATAA
>NW_020856449.1:0-2528 GCF_000972845.2 Larimichthys crocea
GGCACATCTGCACAAACCTTCTCTGCTTCTCTATAGGTGATATGCACGTTCTTATCAGATTAATGTAAGACCAACAAAAAGTGTCCAAAATAAAACAAAAAATTGAAATATATGATTAAAGCATTTCTTTTGGTAAGCAAATGACAAACTCAAGTCATGACAGTAGATTCATATTATTAATGCTGTGTTCATGAACATTATAAAGCCAGGTCAAAGCCAGGATAAAAACACAAAGATGGAGACTCTTAATTTGTCATAACAGATTGTTATGTCATATACCATCAATCAGTGTATTACAATAACCTGTAGCATGAATCTAGCATAAGAAATTACATGAGATGACAGAAGATCCAGAAAAGAGGTAAAAAACAAACAAACAAACAAACAAAAAAAAACAGTTCTATACAGTGCATTGATGATGCATAGATTACACAATAAAATATACATGGAGGTTGGAATGGAAACAATAATTTTAAAAAATCCTCAAAAAAACACTATTATAGTCTAATAAAATGCAAGCTTTAAGGCATAGCAAGCTCATTTACTAAATATGTCTGACGATATTACATGACTTAAGGATAAGCACACAAAATGCCAGGCAATATATAGATATATATAATATAGATATATATCATATATATATATATATAAATATATATATATATATACGAGCACTGTTCTTTAATATGCATACAGACAATTAGGTTTTAAAAGTTAGACACCGCAGAATTCTGTTCCTAATTTTGGTTAAAATGTGAAACAAAATGAGAGGATTCATAATGGGAGTATCACAAAAAATTCTTATTGTATTGCGAATAAAAGTTTGAAGAGGGATTGAGGTAAATCAGCTTGAACGCATTCGCATATTGCATAAAATCTCAAGAAGTATAGTCCAGAAAAGTGAGTAAGGAGGTTAAATTGGCACACATGAATCATGTTTGCATGAATTTGCCCTGTTGTCTACAGAGTTTGCGTAGCAGTCATGTTCTAAAGTGAGAATCATGTATGAGCAAAACATAAAAACACCATGAAAGACATAAAGTATTATTGTCATGTATAGCAACTCATGGCCTGCATGATATATACACAAAGTTAGTATCTCCAGCTGGGTATACAAGCAAGTTTAAGCATAATGGTAAAACCAACTCACACAGGCTAAAAAAGAATCATGGAATCTAGGCAAGATAAGGGGCTTGCATAACTTTAACCTAAGATGTTAGAAAGACATTTATGGGGACGCCCATAATGCAAGAAACGGATAGGACGGAACAAAGTAACACGAGCCAACATAATTATCTTTCTGGACATGACAGAGTGGTACACAGGGTGAGCAGATCAAAAGGCCACATATGAGAGCTGTCCATATGCCATGACTGCAAGAAGACAGATCACTGGCATGGCAAAATGAGTACATTACTTGAGGCCATGAACAAGAAAGGCATCCAGGAGTAGGTAAGAGATAACATGAACAGGAGAAAAGAATCCATAAAACTTGGGGTAAGTGAAACCTGTTGTGGCCATAAGTTCCAATTAATGGGGCAGACAAAACACATAAATAGAAAGGCATGGGTTCCATGGAGGTTTTTATCCATGATGAAGGGTCACATGACAGAAAGCATTTAGCCAGGCTAAGATAAGAATTCAATTAAACATTTTAGACATGATAAGACTCTTGGGAGAAGCTGTATACTCCAGTGAGAAGAAGAGAGGTAAATTATTTGTAGTTGCACGGTATTCACTCAACCGAAAGAAAAACATTGAATTACAGAAATATAATCCGATTAAGTTTAAAAACTTTTTTTTTTAATTAGTCATTATTTCTCTGTGGTGTCATACCTGCCATCCTCACTACAGTCTGCTACTGAGCTTGTCTCACTGTTAATACTTATCGAAATACAGCATGCGGGCATCATGAGAATATAAATCAACCAATCAACATCTGAAGAGCTTTCAACTTTGTTTGGGGCAGTGGACGTGTTGTTTGCAGAAGTGTATAGAACGCAATAGGGGACACCTCTGCATATTCATTTCATGGGGTTACGAGGAGGACCTTGAGAACAGTGGGCAAGAAAAAGACTTCTATTAACAGGACAGTTGGCCGGTCATGATGGCAACCTAACGAAGCCAGCTAAGCCCAAGATGAAGAGGGGGGCCTTTTAGGTCGTGGTCCTCCTGAAAGCAAAAGAAGACAGCATTGGGGATGTAGAGAGGGCGCCACTTTGGGACGGTCAGAAAGAAAAAGGGTAGAATTGGCAGAACGGCCAGACGAGGGATATTGTTGGGGAGGTGGAAAAGAACACATTTTCAGGAGCGGGCCTGAGGCAGCAGCAACACGTCTCTTTGAAGAGGGGCAGAACCGCATATCATTGTCAGAGTGGCTGAATAGTCAAGTAAAGGACTCGCAGTGGCGGATATAGTGCTTGGATGAGAGTAGCAAGTACACTGCTTCTAAAGCTTAATGATTGGTACTCAGGCCGCCGGTCGCTGGCCAACATTCGCCTGGGCGAACACAAAGAGGAAAAAACCCC
>NW_020856450.1:0-1448 GCF_000972845.2 Larimichthys crocea
CTAAGATGTGATCTTTAGCATATACGACAAGCGACCTAGACCAGGATGCACATCAATAGCTAAGTGAGTTTGTGGGGTTATAGTTTATGTTAAAATAATCAGATACTGTGTATTATTTTCCCCCTGTGTCCCCCCTAGATGCTAAATATCAAAATGTGGGATAACTTTAGTAGCTTAGTCCTGCTCTTTATTAGATTTGACTGCAGTGCCAGTGTTACCCAAGATAGCATCATGTTGGTCAAACACCATTTGCGTAAAGCATCCTTGTGTCCCTTTAAAAGGCACTAGAAGGATGCAACATGTAATGCTTAAAGCCATACTGTAAAAGTAAAGATGATAAAGGCTGATGTAATTTATGCAAATTAAGATCAAATGAAATAGTTTGATCTTATATCTTTACTTATCATACTGATCATGCTCTCAACTGTTGTTTTTTTTCACGGTGTCTTCCACATGGATTAACAACAGATAGGGATGCAGGACTCCTATCTTGAAACATGCAGCTTTAGCTCTCAATCTTTTAGTATTATAACACGTATGTGGTCATGAAGTGCATTTTTATGTAGGATCTCTTTTACAAGATTTTTGTTTTAAAACGTATCCTCTAGAAACATTAGAAAGTGAGCGGGAGACCTGCTTTTTAACCAACTCATGGAGTCAACGTTAGTATGCTACCTACTTCAGTTAACATCATCATTTCAGGCCACAATTAGTGGTTACAGGGTGGATACGAGGGGGTGTTATGGAATTTTCTATCCTACACATGGTCACACATGGGCCTTGAGGTCATAGACAGTGACAGCACTAAATCATATCAGAGAAGAATTTCTCTCTTTGATATGTGAGGCCACTGTTTGGATTGCGGGAGGAGTGCAGGTGCCAGCCTATCTCAAAGTTGCCTGGTGACCAGGGTGGAAGAAATTGAACGTCGGCCTCCTAGACATAATAGATAGCTGTTGACGTTCCATTATCATAAACAGACAACAGTGGCTCCAGACTAGAATGTGCTGAAGGAGAACACTAACATGGGTAAATGCATTCCCTTTGTCGTATAGTATTTGTGGTGTCATCTGTATGGGTTTAAAGTCTGACCACCAGCATGAGTTGGGCAGAATAGAGACCGACTCATATGCATACCTGATTTTATGTGTGAATGTCTCAATTTCTCCTTGGCCAAGCTTCAATAAATATCACAGCATAAGACATCAGAGGCTCCTGAACGCTATAGTTTCATTAATTAATTTGAATTGCACTGTGGTGCAGTGGATAGCACTGTCACCTCACAGCTGTCAGCTTTCTGTGTGGAGTTTGCATGTTCTCCCCATGTCTGCGTGGGTTCTCGCCAGCGTCCTCCCACAGTCCAAAGACATGCACTTCATAGGTTACTTGGTGATTACTAAATTGGCCGTAGGTGTGAATGCGAGTCTCTTTGTGTCCTGTGTTGAACT
>NW_020856451.1:0-980 GCF_000972845.2 Larimichthys crocea
TATTATTACTAGTATTATTATTATCATTATTATTATTATCATTAAGAGGTCAGTGCACTAATTACAGTGATGGCTAAAACTGAGATAAGAAGGATTGACTCAGCTTGTTGTGGAGAGTTTTATTCATCAGTGGTCGGGTCAGTGAGTACAGGAGTCTGAGACGTCCTCTGCTGAAAGGTTTATTGAAGGTTGTCCGCGGAAAGCTTCTAGTGTGGTGTGGTGGGGTGTGTGTGTGTGTGTGTGTGTGGTGTTGTGGGTTTGTGTGTGCGTGTTGTGGTTGTGTGTGTGTGTGATTGATGTGTTTGGGTGTGTCCAGTCATTGGTCTAAGAAACAGGAAGTGTGTTTCCCCATAGTGCTCCGACAAACTAAATGCTGACTCTAGTCAGAACCCTTTAAATGATGTTTCTCCTTTACACTAGTTAGGCCAGCGTGATAAAAAATATAAACAGTATAAATAGAATTAAAGCACAAAACGAGGCGACCAATCCGCGACGCTATCCTGGTTATGTACCTGTCTGTTGTGTCGAGGGAGTGAGACAGGCCAATCCTCTGACCTCGGTTACCATAGTAACGACGCCTACTTTCTTGTACACAAACACTCAGCTGCTCTGAATCTCAAGAAGAAGAAGACAGCGTCCCTGTAACAATCTAAGATTTAACGCTGTCCCTGCAGTGACCTGAAGACGTCCCTCACGCCACAAATCAGATATTTGTACAGAATCAAGATAAATTTAGACTTAACGTTGGGAAATCATTATTAGAATCATGTTTGAGGTTCTGGATGAAAAATAATGTCGATGATTGATAAAATATTTAGATTTAAAGCGTTTATATCTTCTCTCTGACCTCAAGTTATTCCATCAGTGTGAAGAGGCAGAATCTGTAGTCACAATACAACCTGAATGTCACACTGTGTGTGTGTGTGACACAAACACACGTGTGTGTGTGTGTGTGTGTGTGTGCTAATTTTAATTCTGTT
>NW_020856452.1:0-39024 GCF_000972845.2 Larimichthys crocea
ATTACTTCGGCGACGACCCCATGGCTGACTGCGGAACCGATCCTCAGTGCGCAGCTTTCAAGGTCCTGAGGAGGACGCTACACGCGCCAGCCGAAAGCAGAAAATGGCCCGAGACGGACGACGTACTGACTCTCCGAAACTCTCCTTACGCCTGTGTGTCTCTCTACGTGGGCCTCGGGGACGCGGAGGCCCTCAGCGCCTGTCTACGCGCAGCTGGGGGACAGCTGTTTTGTGTCCCCCAGGTAACAGGTTCTGCTGGGCTATTCTAGAGCCCCGAGGGTGGGCATAACCAACGCGGACGCTGCCGCCTCCAGCTCCCATCGCCATCTCGAGGTCTCGAGCGCTGCGAGTCTAAAGGGTCGGGCCCAGGCCTACAAGCCCACGCCAGAGGAGATCAGGGACTTCCTCACGCCGTCCTCCTGCGACGCAACCGTGCTCTCTGTGGAGAGTGCCGTCTACAGCGCTGACCATCTGTCGGTGGAACTCGATGTTCCCACTTTCTACAAGGTGGCCGAAGTGAGCCACGTTATCATGAAGGTGTCTTTGGACGAGTGCCTCCTTCCGAGCACGGTACCCGCGGACGGGGATTTTCTGCAGTCGTGTACACCGTGGCCAAAACGCTATCCAAGGTGAGAGTGTCCACACACTCGACCGGCATAATGCTGGATGCAACCGACTGGGGCATGACTGCGTGTAAACGCACGAGAGGGCACGATGCTCTGAACTTCACCAGGGTCGCAGCTGAGCTCGCCTCGGCTCTAAGCAGAGAGGGAGTGTTGAAACTCTTCCTCAGGCTGCCCAGATCCCTCGGGCTCCTGAACGACATCGCCTTCTCGCAGCTGGACGCATTTGACGCATTCGTTACGCCTCCGGGTTTAGTTGACATGAGTCGAAACGGTCACTGTCAGAACATGTGGGTGCCCAGGACCGGAGACGATTCCTCCGAGGGGGTCGTGGCATACCTCTTGACTCTCTTGAGGCGAGGAGTCAGAGCCAACAAAGTGATCTTCACCCTGTCGCTCACGGGGGGCATTATGATCACTCCACTCGAGGCTAGAGATGCGCAACAGAACACCCTCGAGATCACCGGCGAGCTCTCTCTGGCTGACATGGAAACCAACACGGTGTTGAAGTGCGAAGAGGACCTCAACACTAAGTGCTGCTCATGGTCCGGTATCACTGTGTGGGCTAGGGACGTGATGGTGAATGTCACCGTCAGCTCGACCTCCTTCGAGACGCTCAAACGGTTCCCCGAATTAGTGGCGGTCGCTTTCGGTGTCAACCAGTTTGTCGTGGCCCCCGTCGATTCGGATTTCAGACGAGGAGTTCGATCTAACACCCCAGCGATATTGGGTATAACGTCAGCCGTGCACAGGCTGAGAGATTGGAAGAGGCAGCAAATAGCGGCAGGCATATCCACCGATGCAGCAACAGCGGCAGCAGCAGCAGCCAGCAGCAGCAGCAGCAGCACCCGGTGCTAGCTTTCTGCACTATCGTGGCAGTAGAACTAAACGTTCCTCCTCCTCCTCCTCCTCCTCCTCCTCTCCTCTTTCTTTCTCAGGTGGCCACCACCGGGTCGTCAAGCTGGATGACATCGTCACCGAGATTCCCGAATCTCAATACAAGGATCCTGCCTCGGGCTCAAAGAACTGTCTGGACCCCCAGTACAACATAGGCTTGAGTAACACAATTGTGTGTCCCGGGCTCATAGCTGCTCATGGGGCGCTGGGTGTGTTCAAGGAGCCCTACAAGGAGCTGTACAGCACCAGCTATGATAAAATCTTCATAGGCAATCTGTACAAGCTCGAGTCGTGCACCCCCGGAGAGCCCAACAAAAAGGCCAAGGTCTCTGCTGAGCCTCCTCAGGTCGCGATCAACATCAACACCCTAATACCCACGACAGACAGCAATCACTACATGGTAGGAATCCTGGACACGGAACGAGTCGTGGAGTACGCACCGCCGGTGAACAAGGTGTGCGTCTCCTACAACACCGGGGAGAATACGCACAGCATGAACGTGGTATCCGTGGACGACGGCTACGCGGTCGACAAACCGATGGTCGAAGTCGAACACGGAGTGAAAGGTAGTGAAACCAACCAAATTGTTTTACATGGTCTCAAACTTCACCCCGGGCATAGATTACATCAACCTAAACGTCAGCTGTGTCAATTACGACGTGAGCGCCCTACGGCCCTGTCTGATCGCTATATGTGGAGGAGACAACAGCTGCAGGAAGGACTACGGGAGGCTCTGCAACTCGGCGCACGAGATCGTCAACGACGCTCGCAGGGCTGGAGAGCTGATGAGGGAAGGTCTCGAGGCATTGGCTGTACAGGAGAAGAAGTCTAAGATGTACCAACTGCCCGACGGCATGCCGTCCCTCGAGCTGGAAAAAACGCCTGACGACGGCGAAGGACGCAGCCGTGCTAGATGCAAAAGGTTCCTCGGCACAGTGAATGTTGGGAGCTGCGGCATTGGGGCTCTCGTGGCACGTTTCCCGGAGAGTGGACCCGTTGGAGGAGCAAATGGACTTACATAAAAACTCGTACGTCTCTGTATCGGACCGGATGGTCGAGGTGAGCAACAAGCTCAACACCAACATAGCCCTGATCAACAGTAGGATCGACGAAGAGGAGGAGAAGATGCAGAAGAACAACAAGATCAACAACAGTAATTTTGCCATGATGAGAGACGCGATGATGAGGAACACGGAAGCGGCTTTGCGAGACACCAACGTAAAGTTCTCGGTCTTGACCAGCTATCAAATGTGGTACGCACAGATGCAGAGCATAACCCATCAGATGATGCAGGCTGCCATGTACACCAAATTCATGGCCAGAGGAGTGGAAAACTGCCTGAGGCAGATAGCGTCGAAACGTTCGGGCAGCTGCCCCAGCGGTTTGGCGGTCATGGAGGAGCACCCTGGCCTCACGGACTTCCCGACCATTGGCACGGCCCTGTACAAAGACAGAAAGATTTTCATAGTGCATTCCGTCCCAGGGAACGTTGAGAAGACCGTGGTCAGGGGGGTCATACCCATGCCCAAGATGAGCACGGACGGAGTCCCTTGCTGGCCCGACTACAAAGTGTGGTTGATAGACGGTAGGTATTACCAACCCTCCGACTGTTACGGCAAGTACTGTCACAAACCCGAGCCTCACGAGAGATATCGCAGATGCCTCGCGAATCCCAACGAGTGCAAGACGGTGTGCACCCCTTGTCACCGAGGGATTTGTTACCGGGATAAGAAATTCACTTGGATGGAAGGTTCGGTCGCGGTGGACATCGAGTCTCCGCCGCTCGAGCCTTTCTCCAGACCGCACATATCGGACGGACCCGTGTCCTTTTCGGATCTGCTGAGAGGTGGCCTCTCGGAAACACCTGAAATGAAGCTACTGCAGGCCATAAACACCAGCGTAAAACTCATTCACGTGCAAGAGGACTTGGACAACATCACAAGAAGCCTGAAAGAGTTTGACAAGCGATACGATGAGATAACAGCTAGAAGATCCACATTTGCAGGGTGGCTTTCAGGGTTCGCTAGCGACGCCGCCCTGTGGACCTCTATAGCTTTACTCACGGGATGGTGCTTCGCGCTCTCGGCGGGTATTGGATACATGTTTTTCTTCGGAGGAGGTTGTGGTGGAGGGGGGGTTGTACACAGCAGAAATACAAAAGGAATGTATAAAATCTTGTAGAAAAACTTTGTTACCTTTGTGTATTATACCTTCACGTGTTTGTAAGTTTGAATAAATTATTATTTTACTGAGCCTAAGTCTTTCCTTATATTTGTGTCTCTGTGTGTGTGTGTGTGTGTGTGTGTGTGTGTGTGTGTGTGTGTGTGTGATGAAACGGGTTTAGAAGCACAAACGATTGCCAGACACAGTTTTTAATCATGCAAGCACATTTATTTCAAGATACAAAGGTATACAGTCATGAACCACAATATGTGCTAGGGTTACAAGTCTAGACAGAGGTTTTAATTTCCAAGTTTCACATATCGCTCAGGCTTTGCAGAACTCTGGTTTCTTTGCAGAACTTCAATTCGGTTCCCTTCAGTCTTTCTCAGGTTCTTCCAACACCAAAGGCCGACAAGGTCTTGTTGGTGGGATGGAAAACGTTGGATTTGCCATTGTTGCTTTTACACATACAGCAGACCATGGTCACAGATCATCAGATCACAGAAGGGCTTTCAGAGGTGAGGAGAAGCGTTTTTTCTCCTCCTCCTTCTTCTTTGTCCTCCCGCTGGTTGGGAACATCATGCCCGGTTACATCCTCTAAGGCGATCAGTTTGTTGTTGACCAGAGTGTTCTCCCACGTGGCATCGTCAAATGGGTACGTCGTAGGACCGTATATGTCATTGTAGAAATGCGAACGGGGATCGGAATACCGGTTGGAAACACGGCCTGACGAGCGTCTGCTGTAGATCCTGTGAGCGATCAGCGCTATCCCGCAAACAATGAGTAGCGGAGCCGTCACTAACATGATCTTGAGCCAGGTCTCCTTCTTGTCGTCAATCCACCAGCGACTTCCGTAGAGGTTGTGGTGTCCGAACATCATGTGGATGGAGTTGGTAAGCAGCTCTGAACGTGGTGAAAAAAACAAGGCACCTCTTTTCGGGTAGCAGTCGTCTCAGGGGGGTGCGGGGTGGGGGTATCACAGGAACAGATTATCATTTTTTTTAATGGTTGCCTTTCCAAGGATAAACTACAAGGCGGCTTCAGCGACAGAGTGAGAGAATCCAAGTTTCCTTTTTTTTGTTTGTTTTGTTTTAATCATCGTTGCTGTACGTAACCGATGATTTCTTCATCGTATGATGAAAATGACACCCGCTTGACAATAAAGACCTCTGAGAGACAAACAGATTCCCGTTTCACGGTCCTTCTTTTATTGTGCACACACACACACACACACACACACACACACACACACTGTATGTTTCTTACACCCAAAGTACTCGGCGTAAGCGGCGATTGAGGTCAAGAGGAATAGTTCATCTCCACCCTCTTGCGGTAAGACACGAGCCTGTCGTCGTAGAACTGAACAGCTCCGATTGTCTCTGCAAAGTTACAGTTTGTCATTTGTAGATTCTCCCTCATCACCACTCTAGTGAGCACAACGTACAATGAAGGCTTTATTGGTGACATAGAAAAATTCCGGGGCGGGTGGTAGAGCACTTTTCCCGTCACGGTGCAGCCTTGACAGTCGTACGTATTCATGGCCAACAGACAGGCCAGTGGGTGCGTTGTCACTGTCCAGTTCATGTAGTTCCATGTGGAAGGAGAAACCTTGTACAGGGTCCCTGTCTGCTCCCCCTTGACGTAGAACTCGTTGAACTGGCTCTGGTGGTTGTAGCGAATGCGTCGTACTACACCTTCTGTGTCTACCATGGAACTGAGCTGCTGCTGCTCTCGCCGCTGCCGCCGTTGCCGTTGTCTCTCCGCTGGCTTGCCCAGCAAGTTTCTGTCCGGCGCAACCTGTATACCGTTGTCGTTCATGTGCCAGATCATTCGTACCTTGCAACCCACCCAGAGTTTGTCCAACGTCAGATAGTCCCTTTCTGTCGAGCGGACTCCTTTGAGATACTTGGGTGTAGAAAAGAGCTTGGGGAGTGTCTGTGCAGCTTGCTTCAACACTTCGTACCAAGCCGTAGGTCCTTTGTGAGAGGAGCGGTTCCGAGTCACGCTGAGAAACTTTTCCCCCATGCGAGCATCCTTTCCCATTTTGTTCATGCATGCTGCTGTATATGTAATCTGCTGTTTGTCCTGGTGGAAGATACGTAGCTTCTCGGGTTCGTAGCCGGGGTCCATAACGTCAAGCTCGCTGACAGACACTTGACTCCGGAAAATGCGCTGAGACTCTTCCGTGACTGTGTTGAACTGAAGGTACGTCAAGGCCTCCGCGTAACCTGGGTCCTTGAACTGTCGCCTGTTGACAAAGAGCGGAGTGGAGGAAGATAGGAGCCCTTCGAAGTGCTCCGTTTCCCAAATCCGTGGACTAGATCCCACGGGCTGCAATTGAGATACGCTGCCTGAGAAGATTATCAGAGGGCCCTTCTCCGGTCCGTAGAAGAGTTCTAGGCAGCCACAACATCCTCTCAAGCAGCCTGACGTTCATCAGACCGTACTCGTCTACGATCAGCACGTTCATCCCCAGGAATGGCGGCGGGTCTGGTTCCGGGTGTTTCTGGGACAACATCAGCTGCTTGAACGTGTTACTGCACACCGCGCAAGATTCCGGTCTCAAGTGCGCGCAGGAGTGTCGCGAGTCCATCCCGTTGGTGTCCCTGGGGTTGGACTGGCGCAAGCTATTGAAATGAGAAATTGTGTTCCAATGTACTCGATTGTACTGTTGCGTGAAGTCTTTGAGAGAAAGTTTTTCGTCCAAGAGGTCTTGTTTGAACCCCATCATCTTGTGGAATGTGTACACGCGGTCCAGAGAGCCCGATTCCATCAGAGTACCTGCAGCCTTGTTTGTCATGGCGCTCACAGCCACGCTGACGTTCATGCTCTTCAGCTTCTTTTCCAGCAGCGATACAGCGTATGACTTCCCACAGCCAGCGTCTCCACTCAGAAGAGCCAGTTTCATACGCTCGCCTCGGGACATGTGCAGCTTCACCATGTTCCTCACCCATTGTTCCTGGCAGTATCTGGACATGGCCAGTATCGTTTTCGTCACTGGGTTCTCCTCTTCCAGATGAGGTATCTTGCTCTGGGACTCCCCTACCGATAGCCCCTTTCCAGCGTGTTGCTCGGGGTACCTGCTCATGTTCGTGATAAGAATTAAAAAAAAAAAAAAAAAAATAATAATAATTCTCTCTCTCTCTCTCTTTCTCTGTCTCTCTACACAGCAGATAGATCGTCTGACCAAGGTGAGTCGAAAAGCACCCTCTTTTGAAGGGGTTGTCCGGGTACGACACTGGATGTTTCAGCCCTAAAAAGGAAGTTATCACGATCCCTCCGATGAACAGAGGACGTCCTCTCTTTACCCCGACCCCCCAGACCTCGTCGGGTCATCAACTCCTCGATGGACTGCCCCAATTGAAGAGGGTCATCATGAGATACTCTGTCTACCTCCACGCTGGCCTGCGTGCTGCTGATGTGAGCCGGGGGGGCTTCTATTCCTTCCAGTACAGAGCGCAAGACTCTGCTCTTGACTGAATTGGACCCTCCTTGTTGAGACTCACTCTGACCCACAGCCAAACCTGCCGTGAGAGGCACACGCACGAGACCATTCGCGCTCCGCACCCTCTGAGCTCTCTCGCGTACGAGCGCGAACCTCTCGTAAGCTCGAGATACAGTTTCTCTGAACAGCATCACGTACGAGCTGTACATGTTCTTGCTCGTGTACAGAGCCGAGGTCGTCACGCCTCCCTTGCCCGTGCTGTTTAGTACATTCTGGAGCCCCGCTAGCACTTCGATCAACGGAGTGTGCGCCCCGTACTCAAACAAAAGCCACGCAAAGTCTTCGGTGTCCACCCGGTCCGTAGCTTTGTACTTGTTGCCGTGCACGTAGGCTCTGCTGAAAGCAAAGTGTTTGGCGTACCACTCAGGCTCAAGCTGAGACAGCATAATGTTTATGTTCTCTAACCGCAGGCTGAAAGCCTGTGACTGTTTATCGCCTACTCTCATCTCAAACAGCTTCTGTAACACCCCGGCCGGTGTGACGGATTGACCGGGTTTGAACATACGGTCCTCCGGGAGGGACACAGCGAGGTAATGACTCCCTACCCAGGCCAAGTGAGGGTGCGAGTCTTTGGTCTTATGTGGTGGCTGCGTACTGCCTGCTGTTTCATTGAGCTCCGCTGAGTTCCCGTTAGTCTGTTGGCTCTCCGAAAGCTTCACCCTCAAGGCTTCTCGCTCTTCGCAGGCCTCCTGTAGGGCCTCTCTCGTATCCTCCAGGTCCTTTTTACACAACTCGAGTTCGTACAGCAGGTGCCTGCAGCCATCGCTCAAGGGCCTCGTAACACCTTTGGTGTCGATTACCATAACCGCATCTCGCCCCTGTCCTCCTCCATCCACCCGGACCCCTTCGCCTTTCACACGAACGGCACTCGAGGCCGCTCTCTCACTGAGAGTCTCGGCCAGCCGTTCACGCTCCGAATCCAGCAACTTGTTGAGTTCCAAGATTTCATGTTTCAAGTCTGCTATCACCTTTATGTGGGAACAGTCGTTGCACCGACCGGATGACTCGTCTCGGGTCCTTTTTCTGCACAGAGACGAACGTGTGGCAGGCATGTCTTCCCACAGGTCTTCCCCGTTTAGGGTGACAAAATCTTACAAATCTTACGAACCTGACTAAGTTGCTTTGAGACACAAGTAAGAAAAAACTGTTTAAGGAGAGACATCAATCTCAAGAAACACTGTGGATTTGCTGGTAAACTGCAGCTCATTCGTCCAGCCACTGTTCTTGGGTGTACGATAAGGTGATGGGAGACGGGTGACTGTGAAACTGATACATGTGAAACAGGAAGGATGGGAGAAAATTAAATGAAAATGTTAAAGCGACACAGAGTGTGTTACATACAGCATGGGCTCAGTAGACTCCTGCCCCTAAACTGAAACTGTCGACTACTACACACAGTGAATTGTCTAAGAAGAACCAACGAATCCTATATGAAAATGAACCCAAAAGTCAAGGTGTACGTGGAGGAGATGTTCACCCCAGCTCGGTTAGTGGCAGAATGGCAAGGCTTTACCTTTGGAGGTCTGGGTGGGAGGAGTTAGTACAAACAAGTCTGGTGGGACAAATGAAAGTTTCTGGTTGGACAAATGATCTCTGGTGGGACAAATGAAAATTTCTGGTGGGATAAATGATCTCTGGGACAAATGAAAGTTTCTGGTGGAAATGAAAGCTCTGGTGGGACAAATGAAAGTTTTTGCTCGGACAAATGATCTCTGGTCGGACAAATGAAAGTTTCTGGTTGGATAAATGATCTCTGGTGGGACAAATGAAAATTTCTGGTGGGATAAATGATCTCTGGTGGGACAAATGAAAGTTTTTGCTCGGACAAATGATCTCTGGTCGGACAAATGAAAGTTTCCGGTTGGATAAATGATCTCTGGTGGGATAAATGAAAATTTCTGGTGGGATAAATGATCTCTGGTCGGACAAATGAAAATTTCTGGTGGGATAAATGATTCTGGTGGGATAAATGATCTCTGGTGGGACAAATGAAAGTTTTTGCTCGGACAAATGATCTCTGGTCGGACAAATGAAAGTTTCTGGTTGGATAAATTATCTCTGGTGGGATAAATGAAAATTTCTGGTCGGACAAATGACGAAAGAGAAGAGAGAAAGAGAAGAGAAAGCACTACCAGTTTCGTTACAATGTTCATACTCGTTTGACATGTGCATTTTTTTTTCTAAGGGAGGTCCGATCTGTTATTCTGTGTTTATCTACAATAAAGCAGAGCTTGAGCACTCTGTCTGTCTACCAGCCTTTTCATTCACAAACATTACACAGTGTCATTGCTTTTTGAACAAGGTATTCAGAATGTAATAGTGGTGTCATGATTTATTTTTATATTTTTACATTGAATAATAATAATAATAATAATAATAATAATTTACGTTTGATTTGCCTCTTTGCTGCTAGAATCATTCTTTCACTTTTCACCTTTCCGAATCTGGTCTATGACCATGACTCGGTCTTCCTCGTTCATATGAGAAACATGTGCCCATTCTGCGTCCCTCAGCAGCTCATGAGCGAGAGGTCTCTCAGTGTCACGGAAAGCCAGCAGTCCCAAGACGATCCTTTTCACGAGTGTACACTTCATCACACTGGGCATAATGGTGTCAGGACCCCAGGATGCAATTGCTGTACACGAACGGTCTTTGGGACCCAGAGTCTTGACGATGATCTCGTACGTGGGGATAGTCTCTTGGTGCTGATCTACGCGCTTGTAGAATACCACTTTCCCTTCCATCGCGTCGGCTATCGTCACCCCCAGGCTCCACATGTCTATAGCACAAGTGTACTCTAGGCAGTATCTCTCGCACTGATCAAATAGCTCCGGGGCCCTGTACGCCTCCGTGACTAAATTGGGACTCATCCATTTCGAGGCTTGTCTCGAGAGGCCCATGTCGGCCAGTTTGACCGTGAGATCTTCTGTCAGTAGCACGTTGAAAGGTGTCAAGTCCCTGTGCACCATGTTCAGTGCGTGCATGTAAGACAGAGCATGAGCCACTTGGCGAGAAAAATGAGCCACAAAACTCAATGGGATCAACTGTTTCACTTGGCCTGACTCGTGGCACATGTTCAGACCATGTCCATTGTGAATGACTCCACTCAAGGTGTACGGCACGTAGGACAGGAGCATGGCTACCCTTCCATCGCTGACGAAGCAGTCATGCATATAAACCACATGCAGGTGACCCTTGAGTGCTGTGAGACAGGAGAGCTCTCTTACGGTCGTATCCTGTACCTTGTCACTGTGATGCTTCAATGCGAACTCCTTTCCGGTGGTCCTACATTTGACTTTGTATACAGTTCCGTAGGTACCTTTCCCGATGACAGACAGTTTCAGGTAATTCTCCATTATGACACAAGGCTTTTGGTCACAAGCTGCGACATGAAGATCCCTATCAAAAGGTTTTGTAGCCCATATTAAGCACGACTAAATCATCCAACTACGACTCACAAACCCTCTTGCCTAGTACGAGAAGCCTGGAAAAGTCAAAGTGTACGGGGAGGAGATGTTCACCCCAGCTCGGTCAGTGAAAGGATGGTAAGGGTTTGTCTGTAATATATAATATATATATATATATATATATATATATATATATACCTAGGAACAAGTCTGGTGGGATAAAAAAAAAACCTAGCTCGGTTAGTGGCAGAATGGCAAGGCTTTGCCTTTGGAGGTCTGGGGTGGGAGGAGTCAGAACAAGTTTGGTCGGACAAATGATCTCTGGTGGGACAAATGAAAGTTTCTGGTCGGATAAATGATCTCTGGTGGGACAAATGAAACTTTCTGGTGGGACAAATGAAAGTTTCTGGTCGGACGAATGATCTCTGGTGGGACAAATGAAACTTTCTGGTCGGACAAATGATCTCTGGTGGGAAAAAAAGTTTCTGGTGGGACGAATGATCTCTGGTGGGACAAATGAAACTTTCTGGTCGGACAAATGATCTCTGGTGGGATAAATGAAAGTTTCTGGTGGGACAAATGATCTCTGGTGGGACAAATGAAACTTTCTGGTCGGACAAATGATCTCTGGTGGGACAAATGAAACTTTCTGGTCGGACAAATGATCTCTGGTGGGACAAATGAAAGTTTTTGGTCGGACAAAGATCTCTGGTGGGACAAATGAAAGTTTTGGTCGGACAAGATCTCGGTGGGACAAATGAATTTTTGGTCGGATAATGATCTCTGGTGGGACAAATGAAAGTTTTTGGTCGGCAAAGATCTCTGGTGGGACAAATGAAAGGTTTTGGTCGGACAAATGATCTCTGGTGGGACAAATGAAAGTTTTTGGTCGGACAAATGATCTCTGGTGGGACAAATGAAAATTTCTGGTGGGATAAATGATCTCTGGTGGGATAAATGAAAGTTTCTGGTCGGACAAATGATCTCTGGTGGACAAATGAAATTTCGGGGGAAAAATCTCTGGTGGGACAAATGAAAATTTCTGGTGGGATTAATGATCTCTGGTGGGATAAATAAAAGTTTCTGGTCCAACCAGAAACTTTTTTTTTCAACCTTTTTTTTTTTCATCCAACCACAGTCCCTGGGAGATACATAAAGGGGTTCTGTTGAGATTAGCCGAGATTAATGTTGGGACTAGACATTAATTCGTGTTCTCACATCAGGTTTGGATACCAGAGTGCACCATGCAGGGCCCTGACATCTTTGTTCTCAGACTAAACAGAGCCGGGGGAGCTCTAAGTCAGAGGAGTGAATTCGACGTGCTAGACGATCCTAATGTCATGATTCACTTAGATGGGACTTACGATACGTACCAATGTAAGGACTGCAACATCGTGCTCAGTGCTCTCAAAAGGGGTGACCCAGGTTTCGAAGAACATCTGTGGCACGGAGGGGGGCAGTGCCGGTACTTTCGGATCAAGTACGTTGGTCGTGAAGGGGAACTTACCATCTCAAAAGGGAAACTGCGGTTTCAAAGGGGATTTCTAGCACTCCCTCAGTTCATTTTTTCTGCCATCAATGGATACGTTCCCATTGGCAACACCCGCCACTGCATTGTCTGTGCATCCCCAGACTATCAACATCACAATTTTCAGAGCGCGTGTGCAGAAATGGCCAGGCGTATCATCGTGAGTCTGAAACATCTGACCCTGGACGTGCACATCGATAACACTCCACTCTTTAGCCCCTTGAGACGCATCAATAACTTCTCTGTACTGGGAGAGTCTGCCAACATGTACCACATTCCAGGTACACTGGACACACACAAATGTGTCGACTGTGGATTGGAAATAAAGGACTTTGTGGTGGATGACTACCTACTGGGTGAGCACATCTATCATGTCTACAACCAAGGTGGCCGATGTTCATACCTCGAAAAGAAGTTCGAGAATCAGAAAGACGAGCTGATGGTCATACTGGGCAAGGAACGGTACAGAAGGGGCTTGATCGCATTCGAGACAACTGTGACCAAAGCCGAGCATGGGTTCGCTATGTTAAACGGACAAAGGCGATGTTTGGTCTGCAGCGCGTTAACTACACAGAGAGTACACCTGCCCACTCTGGGACATTACCCACACTGCAATCAAATGAAGTGTACAACTGTCAACATGCTGCAGAACATGAAACTTTTATTATGATTATGATTTTATTTGTGTGTGTGTGTGTGTGTGTGTGTGTGTGTGTGTGTGTGTGTGTGTGTGTGCATGTGACAATTCTTCGCTTCTGACTGTAATAAATATGTACATATCGTTTACCCTGGTTGCATTGGTTCTTCGATCTCGCATCCTCTTCATGGATGGATAATAGATTTTTTATAAGATTTTCCTCTACCTTTCCCACCTCCTCTCGAGGTAAAGCCGTCCGGTTAGCCTGATCGCAAGCAGACCGTTTGAGTACAATTACACAAGCTATTCAAGACGCCATATGGCGACGGGGATTACTGACAAGGAGGGTGAAACCTCGGGCGGCCAAGCCTTGACATTCGAACACGTCAGTCATCACCACCATGGCACAATTAGGCACCTTTGGGATGAGGCTCTGAAAAGGAGACCAGGCGACTCATGAAGCATTTTTTAGGAGAGTCTATGGGACTTTTGAAATGTAGCTCGGAAGAAAGTGAAGCTCTGTCAACAATGAAAAGAACCGTGCGCCGTGTATTGAAAAAATACAGAACTGTAATTGATGGTAGGCACTTATTGTAAATGAACTGTGACAGATGTTACACACACACGCGCAACATTTTGACGGGTCTCTAATCTAAACCACTAAAGGTATCTTCGGGGAACTTCCAGTGGATGACAAAGGAGACAAGGTAACGTCCATGAGTGTATTAGCTCATAGCATCTTCGCAGACGGAGCCACAAACTGGGGCCGTATCGTCAGCCTGGTAGCCTTTGGGGTCATAGTGTGTCAAAACTCGAACAAGGAGGAGGAGGAGGAGAGACTCGCATTGGTGGAGTCTGTGGGAGAGGAGATTTCCACATACTTGCTGACAGACCAGAGGGACTGGCTGCTTAAGAACAACTCCTGGGTCAGTAGTAGTTACGGCTGAGCAATTCCACTCTTCTCGCTTTACGAGTTTAATCTAATGTACGTTTGCTTTGCTCGCTCCAGGTTGGCTTCGTGGAGTTCTTCGCAGAGCCACAGCATGTGTTGAAGGACACTCCTTTGCATTGCTGGATTCACTGGTATTGGGGCGCTGATCTACTTTGTGTGAATAACATTAAGATACTTTGCTTTACTTCACTTTTTTTTTGTTGTACATGTTTGTACATTTGCAAAATTCATGCCAGTTAAGTCTGGTACCGTTCCCTCTGCCTAAACTTTATATAATTGTTCAACAATAATTGTTGTGTGTTGTCTTCATTTATTTATTTATTGAGTTATTTCTAGACCGTGTCGATAGAAGCACTGATGTGCATACATGGATCCAAGAGCGCAGCAGGCGTAATCAAATATAGCACTACATAATGCAACACTGAATTCACATTTGTAATACGTAAATAAAAATCGCCATGTGAAATCAACTTATACAAGACATAGTTTAAAGGAAACGAGAACAATACATGATCACACAGTACATAAAAAAAAAAAATGCGTCTAAGTGTAAGGTGCGATGCAAGGTACTTGACGCTGGTGCTTTAGTGAACGGCTCACAGCAGGGTTGTAGGCCGAACTCGACTGCGATATGCCTGGCAAGCTTCTCATCTCTGAGTTGCATCCTATGAACGAGGAGTTCAACGTCGGGATCCGGGGTCTTCTTTGTGTAGAACCTACAGCCCATTTGACTCCTGGTAAAGGCGCAGCAGAACTATTTTTTTTTTTTTTTTCGGAAGCCAGTCGGAGTCCGTCTTGTTTTCATTCACGCATGACAACGGTCGACTCTTGTATTTTCGGCTAGCCACGATTACATTTGCTTTCTGGTAGCCATCAGAATCGGGCTTTCGTTAAGCGGCCATGACCCGTTCATTTACACTGTGACAAAGTTGGCGTGAGGCTGACAGCCGGTCGTTCCCGGTGCCTCTCGATCCAATTAGTTGTAAAATCGGACGTTGGCATGAGGGCCGACAGGCCGTCGATTTCCGCGGTCGGGCCTCTGATCCATCGTAAAAATGGTATCACGTTTTCATCGATCCACATCTTCTTCACACACGAAGTGGTGCTGTCAGCTGCTGCTGGGACTACAGTCCCCTTCTTTTGTCTTCCGCGCGGCAATTTCCTGCGATGTGGGGCTCCGAAGCGCACTATCTCATCCCCTCCGTCGCATATCATGGCGTGATCGTGGCAATTTCCTGCGATGTGAGGCTCCGAAGCGCACTATCTCATCCCCTCCGTCGCATATCATGGCGTGATATCGCGCCTCTACCTCAGCATCACACTTACATCTGTTCACTCCCTCGATCTGGGCTTGATGGCCGATTTTTGTTTGGAGCGAACTAATTGTTTTTTGTTTTTTGCTGCGGACAAACCCAAAAAGCTTTTCTTTATACTTAACGACAATCGCAAACACATAGGGAGACTTAGTGAATGTTGTCCGGACGTGGTATACATCTTCGGTTTTAAAGTTCCCAATAGTGAATTGGAAGCGGCACACTCTTGTGTATATGTTCATACTTGTGCGGCAGACAGCAGCTTGTGACAGGGGAGAGAGATCGAAGATCTTTATAGTCTCGTTTATAGGAGGGAGTGAAACTAAATCCTGAGTATGGTTGGACGAACGGGTGATCTATGTCTTGTAAAATTTAACTCTCAAGTGGACCAGACATCTTTTGTCCAACCAGGGACAAAAGATGTCTGGTCGGACAAATGAAAAGTTTCTGGTGGGATAAATGAAAACTTGGTCGGACACATGAAAGTTTCTGGTCGGACAAATGATGTCTGGTCGGGCAAATGAAAAGTTTCTGGTGGGATAAATGAAAACCTGGTCGGACACATGAAAGTTTCTGGTCGGACAAATGAAACATTTCTGGTCGGATAAATGAAAACCTGGTCGGACACATGATGTCTGGATGGACAAAAAAAAAAAGAAAACGCCTGATAAATGAAAACCGGAGAATCTCAGTCTTCTTAGAATTGTAACCGGGGCAGCTGCCACACTCTTGCTTGCTTGAAAGCTCAACCATGGCACCAGGTTTAAATGAAATAAACTGGCTCGTTGTCCTGAAGGAATATGCTGATAAGAAAAAGGTTAGTTGTCACTACGACGACATGCGTTCAAGTGGACCGCAGCACGATCTCACCTTTCATGTAAAGATCAACCTCGGTACATTTACAGCCGAGGGTACTGGTAAGACAAAGAAAGCAGCCAAAGCCCATGCTGCACAATTGCTGATGGAACTCATAAACCCGGGTGGTAACAACCCACAGGGTGACATCTCCATGAGGAAGGGAGATCAGCGTGGCAATGCGAATTTCGTAGGAGAGCTACAAGTGAGTGATCGTGTGCCACTTCACACTATTTGTAATGTATACACAAAAGATACGGCTAATGTCTTGCATGCTCTGTACCTTAGGAATTCTGTCAGCAGAAGAAATGGCCTTTGCCTGTGTACGAGGAGGAAGCGGGTCAGTCTTTGTGGCGCACGTGCCGTTGCAAAGTCAGACTGCCAGTGGAGGAGTACAGGGGTTCTGTCTCCATACATGTAAAAGGTAGACTTCTTGTGTATAATATCATATTACTGTGCTATAGACGGCTTGAGGGTCATGTGTTCTTTCTGACACCTACAGGTTCTGGGAAATCAAAGAGAGTCGCAAAGGAGCGTGCTGCAGAAAACGCTCTCGACCTGGTCCAGCTGTTCGCTAGAGCAATTGCGAGTGAGCCCCAGAGACCTACCGAGGATGTGGATTAAGGAGGACCAGAGTACCAGACATGTCATGGATCGTAGCCTGTATTCCTAATAACACCAAAGAGCTGTATATGTGGAATCTGGGGATGATTGTAATATTAGTTGCGATTTCATCTGTGTGGCTTGAATTACATTTATGTTCTGTGCGTGAAAGAAAAATTGTAAAAAGTTATTTGAGACTGCCTTTTACGATTATGTGACATCCATGTGTATCATTACATTGGTCAATAAACATGCACAGCGTATAACCTATACAGACTGTCTTATTTCTTGTGTCAATCACATTATACTACTACTACTACTAATAATATAATAATAATAATATAATAATAATAATAATAATAATAATAATGTCATATCTATCTATTATCTATCTATCTATCTATCTATCTATCTATCTATCTATCTATCTATCTATCTATCTATCTATCTATCTATCTCCTCTTAGTTGAATAAATGGAACAATCCCTGTTAGACCTACAAATCTGTTCTCACTCTGCTCATCTCAACTTTTTTTTTTTCGATTGAGCTTGAAAGCTAGGCAGTCTGCCTGATAGGGTTTACAATCTGCGTTTGGCCCTAATCAGACAACACAGCTCCGGTCAGATAACACGGCTTAGAGCAGAGAGGAGACAGTCATCGTCTTCGGACAACGCAGCTCCAGTCGGATATAACCACCCAGTCGGATATAAAGGCTCGAGAGAGAGAAGAGAGAGAGAGAGAGAGAGAGAGGAGAGAGAGAGAGGAGAGGAGGAGAGAGAGAGAGAGAGAGAGAGCTGTCGTCGGACGACACAGCTCTGGTCGGATATAACTTCCCTGGTCAGATCTAACTTCCCCGGTCGGATCTAACTTCCACGGTCGGATATAACTTCCACGGTTGGATATAACTTCCCCGGTCAGATCTAAACTTCCCCGGTCGGATCTAACTTCCCCGTCGGATATTAACTTCCACGGTTGGATATAACTTCCACGGTTGGATATACCGGCCCTGGTCGGATATATAAAAACAGAGAGAGAAAGAGAAAGCTGTTGTTGGACAACACAGCTCTGGTCGGATATAACAGCGAGAGTCAGAGAGAGTGTCATGTATCCAACCAATGGGCGACTAGACTCAGGGTCTGGTATGTAAAGGCTCCGTTTCCACAAGCCGAGGAGACACTATTGCTCGTCTGACTGATTCAGCTCCCTCCTACGCAGCAGACCAGACCGTGTGCTTACTGCGCTCTGTGCAGCCCGCTTCCTCTACAGGCAACATAATCGGGACCTGGTGGCTTTATTCATCCACACACACACACACACACACACACACACACACACACACACACACACACACACACACACAATGGAGGGTGAATCGCAGAAATACATTGTGACAGAACAGCCGCCCTGGTATTTCACGTCTGAGAATGAAAATGTTTTCAGCTGTGAGAGCACACAAGGATTGTTCGACAGAGTGGTTGCGCTGATGATACGCAAACAAGAAGAGCTATCTGAAAGACAGAATAGATACAAGCCCAAAAACTTGTTCAAGATCATCAGGAGCATGGTGATCGAGGTTGCCGACACTATACAACAAAAGCCTTCACTCTCTCTGCTGCTCGCACTGATGGACCTGGTGGACATGGAAGTCGGGGACGACTTTGAGTCCGTAGCGAGTGTAGACAAAGCCGGTGTCAAACACGTGCTGCTGGCATACCGTAACTACATGAGCTTCTACATACCGAAAAAAGAGCTGATGTGCACCACCGGTAAGAAGGTTGTTCCGGTGGTCACGCAGTACTCCGAGAAACACCACTTCTTCCATCGCGACAAGCCCAGGTCCATGGTTGGGACCTATGTGGTCCTTCTCCCTGCAACCAGGACGGGAGAGGAAGACTGCTACTTTGTGCAAGAGGTGCTGTTCGTCCCGGGACCTGAGAGCTTAGACCTGCTGAAAGAGGTGACACAAAACAAGTTCGCATTTTGGGACATGTCGCTTGAGGTGCCAACGCACCCCACAGCTCTCACCCTTCCTTTCAACAATCCAGCCGTGTCAGCTGCTGAGGGCCGAGGACAAATTCCTGTCTACACAGAGCAACAAGGACGCCTTGGTGTCTCACATAGAAGAGATACACCCCATGTGCTGTGTGGTAGGCACCGGTGACATTTTTAAGAAAATGCGTGACAGCAGGTTGGACTGTTTCACCGAAGCCCACGTGATATGCAAACTGACAAACTTCCACTACGGGAACGGCGGCACTCGTACCGTCTACTTCAGAAGGAGCAGTAAGGTCGTGAACGGCAAGCGAGGGAACATGGTACCGGTTGTCGCTTTGAGAAAGGAGCAGCGTGAGACTCCTGAGCTGTATGTCTCTACCACGCTGAGGTTTTTCAGGGCCGTGAAGCGAAGTTGCGTCAAGGGTAACGGAGAGCTAGTGACCTGTTGGAGTGACACGTTGAAGGAATTTCAGAGAGACTCGTTTATCATTGGAACCGACATGTATCAGGAGATACAGAATCCTGCCTTGACAGGGTTCATCAAGCGTGTGAATCCGAACAGTTGGTGCAATTATCTACCTGGGCACCTGGAGAGCATGATTGGAGATCCCATCATGATTGAGGTAGTGGAATTTGCCATTAAACTCATGGACAGCAAGATCCCCAATGCCTTCGCGGTGGCCGAGTTGCTATATTGTCCCATCAAGAAAGTGCAGACATATCTCAAGGCTTGGAAGATGTATTCGTCTGACCAGATGTTCCGCGCGGCCGTGCTGAGAACGCGTGCTGCTATGATTGAGGATCAGATGAGAAAGGACTGGGAAGAGCTGTCTGAAATCACACTGAGCTACATGCGACATAAACACGGCGGGGACGCAAGAGAAGTTGCGGCGTGCGCAGAGCTGTTAAAAAGTCAGAGTCCGGACATGGCAACCAAAGAAGTCCAGAAGACGTGGCAATCCCTGATCAAACACGATGCCAAGAGTAAGGAAAAGACGTTGGCGGAGTTGTATTCGAGCGCTAAGGTGCTTTTTCTGAAACGCCGCACGTATCAGAACAAGTTAAAGAAGGTGGTGCCAGGAGAAGGAGATCGAGGCGATTTACCCGGGGAGTCGTCCTCGTCGCACTCTACTGAATCCCAAGAAGCTCGCGAGTCTTCCAGGTACGTGGCAGCTGAGTTCAAGGAGGACACCGAAGACAGGGCCGTGGCCGGCGTCGATGAGAACAATAGCAAACTGTACTCCATTGTCACACCGGACCCCGTTCCAGTTTCAACGTGGCTGAAGAACCTGCCGACTCTACTGCTGAGCGAACCCTGGTTGAACGGGGACACTCTCAGGAGAGAAGCTGTGTGTACTCTCCTCGGGTTGGAAAACACCCTTTTGGATAAACGATACCGTGACATTCTCTGCGATTGGGTCATTGACAATCGAACCATCGTTTATTTACTGCAGAGGAACAAGTTGCAAGATAGACTCAGTACAGCTCTGGTACATTGCCTAGAGACTACATCCTCCGACAACTGGAGAGGCAAGATATTGCTGTCTTTCCAGGGTACCCAGGATCAACTGAGAGGGCGGCCGGAGCAGCTGGTGGCAAAGCTGTCAAAAAACAAAATGAAGAAGTCTCGTGTTCAGAAAAACACTGCGACTGAAGGAGCGTGTTCCAGCTCCAAGAGCGCTAAGAAGGCTGGCAGGGCACAATCGTGCAGCTCGCGCCACAAGTACAGTTACACAGAGAATAAAGACCTTTCCCTGAGCCACGCGGGAGACGTGAGCAGCGAAGCGGAAGAGGTTCACGATGATCGAGATGATATTCCGGGCGAGGATCTCTTCGCTTCCATGTACTATGATGACGTAGAGAGTCTTGACGATTACGATTACAGCGACAACTTCATAGATGATGATGATGCTGATGATGATGCTGATGATGATGATTATGTTGATGATGAAGATAATGATGGCTTGAGCATCAGTGAACAAGATGAGGACCATGACACGTTGCACACGCCGCAGGTTGAAAAGAGGAGCAAGAAGACTAACAGCAAGAATGTGAATCGGAAACACATGTACAAGGGCAGGAAAGAGGAAAATCGCCCCTCTAAGGGTGAACTACTATGGGACTCGCAGTCTTCCTCGGACGAGGAGAAGAAGAAGAAGGAGGAGGCGGAGGAGGATGAGCAGGAGGAGGAGGATTGGGAGGGCAAGTCCGTAAAACCCTATAAAAAGCGTGTTAAACGCACTAGGCCTGACAAGACCAAGGGGAAGCTCAGCAGGAGTGACAAGGAGGTTAAAGAGACGTCTGAGGAGCACTCCCACAGAGGAGATAAACCCTGTGCTAAAGAGAAACAGGACAAGTGTGACAAGAGAGCAAAGCCTGCTAAAAAGTACACACGGGGGACGTTCAGTCGCTGTCTGTCTGAAACCCCCGAACCCAAAGAGGAGGTGGAACCTAAGGAGGTCTGTGCTCCAGAGATAAAAGGCTCTCACTTCTCCACCACCAACACTGACTCGGATGGGGGATTGCAACATAAGAAAACTCAAAGGGGCAAGTGTGACAATACAGTCAGACCGAAACTGGGAAAGGCACAGTCGTCCCCGGAGAAGCAAGCTGTGCGAATCACCGATACCTTTCAACAAGCGCCGTTAGGTCGCAAGAGAAAGAGAGTGTGGGATCACCAAGAGGAAAAATTAGGCACAGCGCGCCGCCGCCGCCGTGTTGACCATTCTTCAACAGTAACATTTGAGCTAAAATCTGCTACATCTGCTTCAAACTCTTCAGCGACATCCTCCTCCTCCTCATCATCATCCTCTTCTTCATCCTCGTCCGACGACGAGGAGAACCGGGACTGGGACCAGACCAAGACAGAAGAGAAGCAGGAGAAGGGGAAGGAGAAGCAAGTGAGGAAGGAGAAGGAGGAAGAGGGAGAAGGAGTAGGGGAGGAGGAGGAGGACGAGGAGGAGGAGGAGGAAGGGATAAAGATTCGGATCTCGACTTGGACTTTAGTCATCGACCAGACAGCGGACCTGAAAACTCAGGGTGTAGTGAGTCTGAAATAGACGAAAAGGCGTATATCGTTTCTATGTGAGATTTGCTATCATGTCCTCCATACGGTGAAAAGGAAACAGAACGTCCCCGGCCCCCAGAGTGCTTCTATGATACCATATTTAGAGGAATTAGCTAACAATGTCTGTGTGTCTCAGTTAGAAGAACCTTGCTCTTCTGGTGTACTGTCACCTACAGATACAGTTCCTAAAACTAGGCAACATACCATCACACATTATTTTGTTAGGAAGTGATGTGATTTTGAGTAGTTTAATGTGATATCCACTGTAGCTAAATACACCTGTTGTGATCCAATGTAACCCATTCTGCATGTAACAACAATAAAAATGTTATACACAGATGCCATGTGTCAAAATATCTTTTTTGACTGTTCGTTGTCTCTTTCTTCTATGGCCACACCGAACATTAGAGGCTCTATTATTATTATCATTATTTCAAACAGACAACTAGAGTTTGAACGGAGATACAATAATTGCATTCATTAGACCGTTCTTTGTCTCTTTCTTCTATGACCGCACTAAACATTATCATACCCTACCATAAGAAATGACGAGGCTTAAAGGTGCATGTATCAGACTTTTTTTTTTTATTACATTATTTCAAACAGACAACAAGAGTTTCAAATCAAATCAAATCAAAATTTTTATTGTCTAGCCAAAGTACAAAAACACTGCCTCAGAGGGATTGAACGAGGATTTACAACGAAAATTGCATCATTCAGTGACACAACTTTTATTTTGTTTTTGCTGTTTCCTGCTTGTCGCGGTGAGGTTTCAACGGACTTACGTGACGCACGTAAGCTCGCTCGTCGGATAAGTCCCTATCTACACGTCCTACAGGTGGTGTCTTGACATTCTTCCCAGGAGGACTAACCTTGTCATTCCTGTTTGACATATCCTGAGTTCATCTGGAAGATTGTCTTATGCGGTTTGTCTTTGGGGTTGTAGAACTTTTTTTTTGCAGACTGCGTTGCAACTGAGGCATTCAGTGCACACTCGCCTCATCCTCCTCGAATATACGCGATCTTCCCCTAATCTGTTCAGCGGACCTGCGGTCATCGCTGGAAGGCACAGTGCGATGCATGTGCGAACCAAGATCACGAGTCCCTGTCGGCCACGTTGAGTTGGCGTCAATGGCACGACCTGTCAAACCCCTGCACATATGACAGGTGCACACGATTCAGTCGTCTGACTCGCTGAACATCGCCACGCCCTGGAACAGCTCTGTCAGCGTTTTCACAGATCCAATAGGACTCAGGAGAACCACGAGGATAGTCACCATGTAAGATTCCACGGTCAACTCTTGCACAGGTCCCTGTTTTTTATGCTTTCCGAACATAATAACAGGCGCCCACTTTGGGGACTCGTCTTGAAGACAGCGTTGTGCAAAAACCTGAACTCGATGAACGGGTTTTAATTGGCTCTATGCTTGGAAATCCTAAGAGTGTGGCGTGTTGAGGAGTTAACTTGGTCACCCCCGGGTGCCGGCAATCAAATGCGGACACTTTGGTTTCAACGATTTGAAACTTGCTCTCCTTCTTATTATTATGTTTCTAACCAGCTGTCGGAGCTAGGTGATCGAGCGCACTCTTGTTGTTTTGGTTTCCTCTGAAAGGCTTCGGGTGCCATAAGACCAGCGTGTATGTGGAGCTGCTTCTTTGTGAGCTTCCTCTCCCCTTTTCCTTACACTGTTGCAGCCGGTTGGCTAGGTTGCAGAATAATCCTGAAGTGACAACGTTATCGGTCAGGCTTCCTTTAGGGCAGGGATCCCCGTCCTTATCTCTGGTAATCAAAAATTTCTCTCAACACTGGATAGAGCCGCGTCAGTACGGTAGGCCACCGTGGTTGTCAGCTTAATAGAGCCACTGGCACCGTTCCAGACTCGGGTAAGTGCTTCGCCGCGAGGGTGGGTAGTTAAGAGGACTTGAAAGGCTCTCACATTTATCGCGAACCGGGAGGATGGTGCTTTCATTGTAGTTCCTTGCTGAGATAAGCGACTAGTGTAGATTATTCAACCGCCCCTCCTTTACTGATCAGGCTATACGTCATTCGCGTACGAGGTGGGGTTGAGCGTGAGAGCACTTGCAAGGGAACGAAGACCAGAGTGGGTGAGTCCGACTCGTTCCATCTGGCCACCGGCTTGCAGTCTTCCAACGTGTCCGTATGGGGAGATTGATAACACCGTTCCTCTAGAGCACTTACACCAGTTCACCTCGGGGACCAGCAAGAAAATGAGGTGTGTGCTGCTGGGTCCTGGTTTTGACAGTTGTTGCCAGTGAGATAACATTTCTTCTTGAATGCGAATCTGTTTGCGTCGCGCCTTGAGGAATGACTATCTTGTGTCCAGCTCCCCCTTAATGCTCTTGCTTCGCAGAATCATAGTACCTCGTGGCTTGTACACGGTTTTGCAGACCTGGTCAGCAGAAGTAGATCGGTCCTGTCGTTGCGATGCCTCTTGGATGAGGACATCGGCACCGACGTTCAGCTGGGTGCCGTGGGTTTTCTGTAGACCCCTGCTCGCATTGTCACATTCCACATGGTCACCACTGGATCGAACGGCCAGCGGCTCCTCGTCAGGCACCCGTCTCACATGTGTGGTGGTGTCACACCTGAGTGGAGGAAGGTGACGTGCTGGACTGCTGACCCTTTGCTTTGCTGACTTTGCTGACGTACCCTCACCCGGGTCGTCACCGATCGTACATGTAGCCATCAGCCTTTCGTTTCCTATCCTTGCCCATGAAGTGAGCATAAGATTTTTCCAGCGCTTTAACCTTCTTGGAATACCAATCGTAAGGCTCGATTCGACCGGGGGCCAACCGCAACAAGTCTATGCCGTAGTACACTTTCTGTTGTGTTTCGATCACCGTGAAGGGAGAACCCGCAGTGGCTCCGTCCATCGTCGGTTTAGTGAGCTCCTCGGGGACGCTGTCTTCACAAGCTATGATGTCGGTTGCTCTGTACTCTCCTACTCGCACAGACAAGGGCAGGCGTTGGGCAGGGCTACACTGGGCCTCATCGACGTCCTCACTCAAACGCTGGTATCGAGGGAGGCTTAGCAGTTTCGAAGGGGACCACCTCTCCTGAGGGTCTCTTCACCACATGGAATGTAATAGCGTGTTGTCTCAAGACACGTGTATTCCAGCTCGGATAGCGTCGGAGACTCGAAAACTCTCCAGGTACTACATATATTTGTTGTTTCGCTACTGCCTGAGCTCTGCTGGTCCTACAACATACAACCAAAGGCAGGGGTTTACGTCTAACTGCTTGATTCGGATGTCCCAGAAGAATGCAGCTCCATTAGTGGATGTACCCGGTGACTGGCTCCAGACTAAAGTGTGTAGTAACTACCCTTCAGCTCCACCTATCCCAGACTGCAACTCTGTGAGTGGGGAGATGACCAGCCTCCTTCATCATCAGCAGCAACAGCAGCAGCAACAGCAGCAGCAGCAGCAGAATGTAACAGGGCCGCTCCATGATGAGCACGGCTCTGCCTCCCAACTGGTAGCCGGGAATGTCGCACCAAAAACCTCCAAATGTGCGCAGGATGTTGGGGTGTTTCATCGAGACGCCGAGCATGATTTCTTCCACCTGAGAAGCTATGTGTCCGTAGCGATTGAATTCCTTGTCTATGAAAGGAAGGCTCCAGTTCACCATTTCTGGAAACAAGTTGGTTTTTGCAACAAGCTTGTCACCGATCGGAACGGTCACGCCGAAGCCTCCTCGGCCCAGCACCATGTTTGGCTTAACTATCAGTTTTTCCACGTCGATTTCACATCTCGAAGTGTTTCTCAGCGTTTCCTCTATGTCGGCATAAAGGGTCCACTGGACGGGCTCGTCGGTACTTTGCAGAGGCTCGTATTTTTGCCCGAAGTTGTACGTGGTCATCGCGGGTGCGTTGGAGGCAGTAGTCTCGTAGGCCTTAGGCAAGAAGCTGTCTATCACGGGGTGCGTCTGCTGAGCAACGGGTTTGAAGTCCGGATCGGGACAAGTCGCAAAACTGGGAAACAGAGGCATCGGTCCGGTCTCGATAAACTTTGCATTCTCAATCAACTTGCTCTGCTCCCGCTCATACGGGGTTCTAGTGGGACATCGCATCACCAGGAACAGCACAATAGAATCACGCGTGTGCGACTTGTCCCATGTTTTTTATGTGCACCACAAGACGCTCTTTCCCCTCAAGCTGCGGTGTCTCGTCGATACCCATCACTTGGACAGTTTTGAGTCTATAATCTCTGATGAACATATTGAGGACTGTCACTGTATCTCTCTCATGCCCGAAGTAGTGCTTTGAAGGATTTGCGCCAAGCCACTCCAGCACACCTTGCACATGTTGTAGGCAGAGTCTACCGTGATGGAATCGCGCTCCACCAGTAGTCAGCAACTGTAGCGCCCTGTTCTTGGATTGACTGCTCAAGTCATTCATCTTGTTTCTTTTTTTTTTTCAAAAAAAAAAAAAAACGACCCGTGCAGTTCTTCAAAGGCGCTTCTGATCCTTGTAAATAGGAGATGAATGCTTCGTTCCGTAGAGAGATTGTGTTCTCTGAACACGCCTCTGTATCATTGTTCGAGTGCCTAATCGGGGCTGGTGCGCCAGCCACTGGGTTTTCCAAAGTACAAGATTTAAGGAGGGTGACACGCTCCAGAGACCTTGCAGCTCCTTCGAGATATGTGGCAAAGAGCTGACGCGTTGTATATCCCCAGAGCGGATCCGATTCCCGGGCGCCTTGTGTTGTACCAACGATGAGTCGCCGTGTAGCGCCCACATCACACAGTACCAGCTGAATATGTCGCTCCCCGTGGCCGTGTTCAAGCACCACAGTACTTCGGGAGCCATGTTTGTGCGGTTCCCCCGTGGCTGATCTGGGGTGGAGAAGTTACATGACGTGCCAAAGTCGCTGATCTTGAAAGTGAACGATATGGGCTTTCTATCCGGCTGGTGGCAGACCAGGATGTTTTTGTACGTCAAGTCCCTGTGTTGTATGGTTCTGGATCTCAAGTATTCCAATCCTTTCAGGGTGTCCAGTTCAATCATGGGCATGAAAGCCTTGCTTTTGTTAAACTGTTGCAAAATGTATTGCTCTTGAATGTGCCCTCCTACTGACATCAGCACACCAGGTGAAGCAAATCTTCAAATAAATGACTGATGGCTTTGCTCTTGAGTAGCAGTCTTTCCCAGTCAAACAAACTCAGTTGTCTGTCTTTTAATATGCTCTGAACCCGGCATTCCAGCTCTCATGATGGCAGCGCCAACAGGTTATGGGCCCAGAAAAGAGATTGGAAGCCGATGGAATCGATTATGTTTTGATGGAGATGAGAAAAACTATGAGTTATGGGAAACCAAGTTCCTTGGCCATCTACGTTTACAAGGACTAAAGAGTACCATCCTCCACGAGCCAGATGAGGGTGAAGAGGATGCAGAGAAAAATGAAGAAGCGTATGCTGAGTTAATCCAGCTGTTGGACGACAAGAGTTTGTCTCTTGTGATGAGGGATGCGGCTGATGATGGTAGGAAAGCCCTGCAGATACTGAGGGATCACTATGCTGGCAAGGATAAGCCCCGTGTGATAAACCTGTATACAGAACTTACATCCCTGCAAAAGGCTGTTAATGAGAGTGTTACAGATTACATCATCCGGGCAGAGACTGCAATAACTGCACTGAGGAATGCAGGAGAGACTTTAAGTGATGGTTTACTGATCGCAATGATATTAAAGGGCTTGCCAGATGTGTTTAAGCCATTTTCCATTCATGTGGCCCAAAGTGATGAGAAACTGACCTTCGCTGAGTTCAAGACAAAGCTGCGGAGCTATGAGAGCACCGAAAAGTTCAGGAGTGTGTCCACAGATGAAGACAGCGTCATGAGAGTGAGAGGAAGATCTGGCAGAGACGTGAAACTGACCTGCTACGGCTGTGGCCAGAAAGGCCATAAAGTAATAGAATGTCCTGCTGCAGGCCAGAGCAGTGGACAGAGACAATGGTGCAGTTTTTGCAAGAGCTCCACACACAAAGATGTGAACTGCAGGCGGAGGAGGAGAGATAAGGCCAAGCAGGCGGTGGATGAGGAGGACCACACGTTTGCATTCAAGGTGGGCCAGGTGAATGGAGACCCTGTCAGCAGACCACAGAAGAGAGGGTTTATGGTCGACACAGGGGCCACATCCCATACCGTGACTGACATCGCAAAATTCAAGGACTTTGATGAGAACTTCAAGCCGCAAAAGCACATCTTGGAGTTGGCTGATGGGGAGAGGACCAGTGGCGTCGCACTGAAGAGGGGGGCGGCCAAGGTTCGTTTAATTGACAGCAGAGGATGCGCAGTGGACATGATGTTGATGGGGGCATTGTATGTCCCATCATATCCCCAGGACATTTTTTCTGTCAAGGCAGCCACCGCCCGAGGAGCGACTGTCATCTTCAAGGAGGGACAGAACAAGCTCATTCACAAAGACGGTATGACATTTGGGATTGAAGTGTACGATAGGCTGTATTATTTAAACACTGCTGAGCCTATAGATGAAAGTAAGGATGAAGATGGATGTCATGGGTGTTATGATTTGCAAACATGGCACAAAATTTTGGGACACTGTAATTATAATGATGTGTTGAGGTTGGAAAGTGTTGCAGAGGGGATGAAAATTAAAGGTAAAACTGATAAGTCGAACCTTAAATGTGAGATCTGTATGCAAGGGAAATTTGCTCAGAGTAGGAACAGAGAACCAGATGAGAGAGCAACTGTAGCACTTGCACTTGTACATACAGATTTGGCTGGCCCAATAGAACCAGCAGCAAAAGATGGGTTCAGGTACTCATTGGCATTCACTGATGACTATTCAGGTGCAATTTTTGTGTATTTTTTGAAAGCCAAGAGTGACACAGTCAAAGCTACAGAAAAGTTTATTGCTGATGTTGCACCTTATGGAAAAATCAAATGTATTAGATCTGATAATGGCACCGAGTTTACATCAAAGGAGTTTCAGTCACTAATCAGTAAAAATGCCATTAGACATGAGACCTCAGCCCCTTATTCTCCCCATCAAAATGGGACGGCTGAGAGAAATTGGAGAACACTGTTTGAAATGGCAAGATGTATGTTAATTGAGAGTAACCTTCCAAAAGAACTCTGGACATATGCAGTTCAGACTGCCGCAGCTGTCCGCAACAGGTGCTACAACAAGCGGACAGGACAGACTCCATATTACATGCTGACAGGGAGAGTGCCTGATCTGTCAAGGATGAAATGTTTTGGGTCAGTATGTTATGCATACAAATACAACAAAAAGAAGCTCGACTCACAATCTGAAAGGGGGATTTTTGTTGGTTATGACAAGAATAGTCCTGCATATCTAATCTTCTACCCAGAAACAGGGAGAGTACTTAAAAACAGGTTGGTAAAGTTTGTCAGCAAAGGTGTGAATGAGTGTCAGACTGAGATAGACCAGGGTACAAGTGAAAACATCCTGTATAGGGAGAGGAATGTAATGAAACCAATCACACAGGAACTTAAAGCTGAGATCTGTGACACAGACATCACTACAGGTGAGGGTCAGAGTGTTAAAAATGCCCGATATCCAAAGAGGGAGAGGAGACCACCTAAGTACTATAATGATTATGAGTGCAAGATAAAATGTGATGATGATGATGATGATGATGATGGTCAAGAGTTAACTAATATTGACTACTGTTATCGGGTTATGTCAGATGCACCTCGAACTCTGAAAGAGGCCATGAGCTCATCAAAATCAGATTTGTGGGTTAATGCTATGAAAGAGGAAATGGATTCTCTGAAAGAAAATGATACATTTACCCTAACCACTTTGCCAGAAGGTAAACATGCAGTGGGGGGAAGATGGGTTTATAGAGTAAAAGAAAATTCGGATGAGACAAAAACATACAAAGCCAGGTATGTGGCAAAGGGTTATAGTCAAGTTGCAGGGGTTGATTATAACGAAACTTTTCCTCCCACTGCTAGTATGACATCTGTGCGCAGTCTGATGCAGCTTGCAGTGCAGCATGGCTTAGAACGTGCACCAGATGGATGTTAAAAAACGCTGTACCTGCAGCTCCTATTGATTGTGAAGTGTACATGGAGCAGCCTGAAGGTTTTGAAGTTAAGGCAAAGACAGGTGAGAAACTAGTCTGTAAACTTAATAGATCATTATATGGTCTGAAACAGTCGGGACGAAATTGGAACAGAATGCTTCATTACAGATTTTCTAAGTGAAAGGGTTAAATTCAAAAACCCAGCTGACCATGTGTTTATAGTAGACAGACTGCAAATGAAGGGTAATATTGATAATCTGGGTTGATGACCTTATCATTGCTGCTAATGACAATCAAACTGTAAAAAATGTAAAAGAGATGTTGGGAGCTAAATTTAAAATGAAGAAAGCCTTGGTGAACTCAAACATTTTTGGGTATTGACTTTGTGCAAAAGGAGGTGAAATAAAATGAGTCAAAAAAGGTACATTACAAAGATTTTGGAGAGATTGAAATGATCAACTGTAAACCCAGATTTACTCCATGGAAAACAAACTGAAGTTAATAATGAGGGTCAACCGTGTGATCAAAAAGGTATCGTGAAGTTGTTGGAAGCTTACTTATGTCATGAGGTACAAGACCAGAATCTAAGTTGGATTGTCGGCACTGTCAAATACCTGTGTCTGAACCAAAAGAACAACACTGGGTAACAAGAAAACATGTGTTGAGATATTTGAAGGGAACTGTAAATCAGGAATTGTGTTACAAAATTTGATGTAAATCTCAAACTTGTGGCATATAGTGATGCGACTGGGCAGCAGACCACAGAACGACAGGAGAGGTACAACTGGGTACTGTTTAGTTTGTCTGAGACAGGGCCTGTTATTTCCTGGAAGTCAAAGAAACGCCCACATTGCTTATCCACATGTGAGGCAGAGTACATGGGCCCTGGCATCGACAGCTCAGGAAAGCATGGTATCTATGCAGTGTTAAATGGGATGGACAGTGAGTGGAATTGAAATATGCACCAGTGACATTTTGTAGGACAATCAGGGGGCTATGTGCTTGTCAAAAACCCGTATCGCAAAAGATGTAAACATGGGACATCAAAACCATTTTGTTCGATCTGCATCAGTTGGTGGGAAATCTGCATTAAATATTGCCCAACCGATGACATGGGAGCCTGATGTTGTTGTTTGACAAAGCCTGTAACAAAGTCAGGATGGATAAGTTTTGGTGTTTTATGTTTGGGGTGAAGTGAAATGTAGTCATGTAGATCTTGATGTCAGTATTAGAAACAAGTGGGGGTGTTTAAACTGTTGCAAAAGTGTATGCTCGAATGTGGCCCTCCTACTGAATCAGCACACCAGGTGAAGCAATTTCAAATAAATGACGGATGGCTGTTGCTCTTGAGTAGCATCTTCCCAGTCAAACAAACGCAGTTTGCTAATATGCTCTGAAACCAACCCGGCATTCCCCAGCTCTCATATGGCAGCGCCAACAGCTTTGTACACGATACATGAACTCCTGCAGCGAGTACAGGGCCCGCTCCATGATGAGCACGGCTCTGCCTCCCAACTGGTAGCCGGGAATGTCGCACCAAAAACCTCCAAAGGTGCGCAGATGTTGGTGTTTCATCACGAGACGCAGAGCATGATTTCTCCACCTGAGAAGCTATGTGGCGTATCGATTGAAGTCCTTGTCTATGAAATGAAGGCTGCCAGTTACCATTTCTGAAACAAGTTGGGTTTTTTGCAACAACTGTACCGATCGGAAGGTCACGCCGAAGCCCTCCGGCCCAGCACCATGTTTGTGGCTTAACTATCAGTTTTTCCAGTCGATTTCACATCTCGATTAGTTTTCTCAGCGTTTCCTCTATGTCGGCATAAAGGGTCCACTGGACGGGCTCGTCGGTACTTTGCAGAGGCTCGTATTTTTGCCCGAAGTTGTAGCTGTCAGCGCGGTGCGTTGGAGGCAGTAGTCTCGTAGGCTAGGCAAAACTGTCTATCACGGGGTGCGTCGTGCTGAAGACGGGTTTGAAGTCCGGATCGGGACAAGAGTCGCAAAACTGGGAAACAGCATCGGTCCGTCTCGATAAACTTGCATTCTCCATCAACTTCTCTGCTCCCGCTCATACGGGGTTCTAGTGGGACATCGCATCACCAGGAACAGCACAATAGAATCACGCGTGTGCGACTTGTCCCTATGTTTTTTTATGTGCACCACAAGACGCTCTTTCCCCTCAAGCTGCGGTGTCTCGTCGATACCCATCACTTGGACAGTTTTGAGTCTATAATCTCTGATGAACATATTGAGGACTGTCACTGTATCTCTCTCATGCCCGAAGTAGTGCTTTGAAGGATTTGCGCCAAGCCACTCCAGCACACCTTGCACATTGTTGTACGGCAGAGTCTTAACGTGATGGAGATCGTAGCGCTCCACCAAGTTCAGCAACTGTAGCGCCCTGTTCTTGGATTGACTGCTCAAGTCATTCATCTTGTTTCTTTAAAAAAAAAAAAAAAAAAAAAAAACGACCCGTGCAGTTCTTTCAAAGGCGTTCTGATCCTTGTAAATAGGAGATGAATGCTTTGTTCCGTAGAGAGATTGTGTTCTCTGAACACGCCTCTGTATCATTGTTCGAGTGCCTAATCGTGGCTGGTGCGCCAGCCACTGGGTTATTCCAAAGTACAAGATTTAAGGATGGTGACACGCTCCAGACGACCTTGCAGCTCCTTCGAGATATGTGGCAAAGAGCTGACGCGTTGTATATCCCCAGAGCGGATCTCGAGTCTCTTCACCACATGGAATGTAATAGCGTGTTGTCTCAAGACACGTGTATTCCAGCTCGGATAGCGTCGGAGACTCGAAAACTCTCCAGGTACTCATAATTTGTTGTTTCGCTGCTGCCCGAGCTCTGCTGGTCCTACAACATACAACCAAAGGCAGGGTTTACGTCTAACTGCTTGATTCGGACGTCCCAGAAGAATGCAGCTCCATTAGGGATGTACCCGGTGCTGGCTCCAGACTAAAGTGTGTAGTAACTACCCTTCAGTCCACCTATCCCGACTGCAACTCTGTGAGTGGGGAGATGACCAGCCTCCTTCATCATCAGCAGCAACAGCAGCAGCACAGCAGCAGCAGCAGCAGCAGCCGCCGCCTCCTCAGGGGGACTGTCATCGAGACATGACTCACACAATGACTCAGCAGCTCCCCTTGCGACCCAATAACAAACAGTTATATCCAGATCTGACTCACCATCACACTAGTGGACCGCCACACACCAAAGCTTTCAAGGGGTCAAATAAAAAACCTGGAATGAAGAACATGCTTAGCAAAGGTTACAGTTCAAACATTGAGAGTGATGAGGAGTATTAAGATGGGCTGTGGAAACACTTAGAAATGTGGTTTGAAAAAAAAAATGTTACTTGGAGGCCGCATAGCAGTCAAGGTTTGCTTTTTCCAACCAGGCGTAATTTGTCCAACAGAGTCTCTCTTAGAAATGTGGTTTGAAAAAAAAAAAAATGTTACATGGAGGCTGCACAGCAGCAAGTTTTTTTTTTTTTTTTTTAAATCCAACCAAACGTAATTTGTCCAACGGAGTTTCTCTTAGAAATGTGGTTTGAAAAAAAAAACTTACTTGGAGGCTGCCAGCAGCAAAAGTTTTTTTTTTATCCAACCAGGCGTAATTTGTCCAACCGTCTGACTCACTGAGCAGACACGGATGTGCCCACCAAAGGCATGACCAAATGAAGCGAGTCATCCGAGGCTACTTTTTAAAATCCAACCAACTAATTGTCCACATGTTCTTTTAGAAATGTGGTTAAAATAAATGTTACATGAGGCTGCAAGCAGCCAAGGTTTTTTTTTTTTTTTTTTTTTTTTTTTAATCCAACCAGACGTAATTTGTCCAACTAGTTTCTTTTAGAAAAGTGGGTTAAAAATAAATGTTACATGGAAGCTACTAATTGGTTCACTGTATGCAGTAGCAAGTGAAGCTGAGCAAGACACCAGACGGCAGGGCAGCAACGGCAGCCACGTCCACAAGACCAGTGAAGGTGAAGGCTGAGAAGTCTCAGAGAGCTAAGAACCGACATGGAGTGTATTATGTGTCTGGACAGTGTGTGTGAAGGCTTGGTACCTGAGTTTGCCATTCTACTCGGCTGTAACCACTGTTTCTGTGTGGCATGCATGCGCAAGTGGTGGATGAGAAGAAAAGGCAAAATGTGCCCACACTGCCACGCGCCATCCCGGTTTTTCCTACCCAGCTCTCGCTGGATCACCGACGAAGATGATAAACGGAAACTGCTTCGGGAATTCATGGATGACATGTCAACAAAACCCTGTCGATATTTTGATGGACGCCCTGGAACTTGCCCCTTAGGTTCGAGGTGCCTCTCCAAACATAAGAATGTTGAGTGACTGAAACCTCAGCGGCAGAGCGAACGACCCTGAGTATCCAGCACTGGTTGACGTCAGGGTTGTGAAACTCATCCATGAAAAGGACTGACGGTAGCAGAGGGAGGCCATCCTGAATGAGAGATGCTGACCATCGTTCTAACTCCCAGATCTCAGTGTGAGCTCCATGATCTACAACACACCGAGGACCACACTGCATCTTGTTGTATTTCTCATTCATGTACACCTAAGGTTTATTAGCACATATAAAATGTATCAAAACCTTGAAAATGGCCCCTTTTTACGCGTGTTGTGTGTGTGTGGTGTTTGAACTCATATCACATATCAGAACACAAACCTGGACAATTCAGACTTCACAGATCAGTGTAATATGTTTTATTGAACAGTACAATGATGATATGATCACACACGGATGTGAGGTCTGTGCCCTCAGCTATCGTAAGTGTTGTTCCTCACACCCATTCGATCCTTCACAGAGAGGCGGTTGATGTTCGACACAAGACTATCGATGTCTGAGGTTCCGGTTTCGATGGACTCAGCGATTCTTTCACATCTGCCAAAATGTTTCTGCCAGAGGCCTCTCGAGCCTCTCGTAAAGTTAGCTTTTTGTGAGGTCTGTGCCATCGGCTATGGTAAGTCTTCTTTGAAGCGTGGCTCTGGATATGATACACTATGTGTGTGGATCCTCTTCTCGAGGGCTGTCGGGTGTCTGCAGCGTCGAGCTTTGCACGTCTTGGTACTGCGACCTTGCAAGTTACGGTTTCGGCTTCTGTACACCGGTCCGGGGGGGGGATCGAGAATATGCTCAAACAGAACTGTGTACGTGTAACAATGGACAGGGGCAACGGCGATGACGACGAATACATCACCAGCGGTAACAATAACCTTTGGTGCATACGAGAAGATGCCGTGGACGTCTCTGACACCACAGGTGACATCTTCACAGAATACGAGAGTGAGATACGCGCTGTTGTACAAAGTCTGAGTTCAGAGCACATACCCATGGAGGTGAGCGGCGAAAAACCTGTGAGGCTAAAGGCGTCTAGAAGGGGTACGAAACGAAGGAATTGTGAAGAACACACAGGAGTCGCGGCGGAAGACCGCCTCGCGTTTAAAAAGCCGGAATATGACGTAAAGCCTCAATTTGGTGTCGCCTCCGAGAAACAAGACCCTCCTCGGTTGGACTTCGAATCACAAGCGAACCAGTGGCAGGATGACGAAAGGAAGGGCTGTCAAGTTATAACTCAACAGGACAAGCTTAGGCTTTCCTCGGTCCAGGAACTAGGGCACCATACGGTTCACACATTCGACATTGAACCTGCTAAGAGGGTGGAGATTCCGATGTACATCGCAGAAGGCCTCGAAGACAGTGAAGACGTGAAGATTATCCACCTAGGAGACACGCCTGTCGAAAAACTATTGGATGTGTTACAAGTTGAAGAGCCGTCCCGCTACAATTACACTGATATCGCACAAGGCTCTTGTCACTGCCTACAGATGGAACAGATCTCCAGGGGACTAAAATGTGCCCTTTTTATATGCTGGGCTACTAGTGTGGAGCACGAGGTGTACGGGACTGAACACAAGAACTCCCTTATGTATGTTATCGTGACACACAGACACGAGATGATGAGATCGTACTACCTGCTGTGTGTGAAACGCAACAGTTCGTACGTGTACAATCTTGCAAAGCTAATTACACCACATTCTTTTAAGGTACCCACACATGCCTTTGTACATAAAGCAGATGGTACGTGCCAAGGTCCACACGGTTCTTGCAGTGAACCAACACAAATCGTAGACACTGTTGAACCCGATCGTATCATATTACATACAACGACATAGAATCCAACACACACGCTTGTCTCATTGTTGTAATGGTTTATTTATTACTGGTCATTTATAGTATCGGGTCATGTACAATAAATGTGTCATTCTCACAGAATGTACAGAGAAATACAATCGTGTACAATAAATGTGTCATTCTCACAGAGTGTACAGAGAAATACAGTTCAAGTGCTTTCACAACCTCAAGATTTCACATCTGATAAGTTGAAAAAAACAGCCTTCGAAGTGTTGTAATTAACTGATTGCAAACAAGACATCTGTTGCTGTTGCATGTACACGTTATATGTCCACAACTGGCGAGCCAATGTTTTACCGTGCCGCACGCCTGACATTCAGGATCCGAGTCTTCGGACTCCTTTATGGCATAGCACTCGGACGATTCGGCTCTGCAGACACCGCATAGGATATTTGATTGTTTTAGCATGTTCTTCAAACAAGACCGACAACACAAATGTCCACATGACAGGGCCTGGTCCGAAATTTCGCGGCAGCAGAAACAGGCAAGGGGGTGATCGTCTTCCTCCTCCTCGGTTTGACTGTCCCTCTCATCTTCGGCACACGTTGGGGCTATGAGAAAAACATTATAAAGCAAAATTACTTTTGCAATTCTACACTGATGTCTGCGACATTACCATTTGCAATAGATGTAACGCAGAATCACAGTACCTGTAAGAATGATGTCGTTGTCCTGCTGAATCTCTGCGATGTATTCACCGCAATATCCTTCTGTTGTGTGACAAGAGACGAATCGACCATCGCCTCGATCACGCTACTCAGTCTACTCATGTTATCCTCGTAGTAAAGGGCTACTGTTATTAAGTCCTCTGTCGGATCGCTCTCTTTGCTCGAGATAGTTGCTCCACTGCTCTGGAAATGTTGGACGTATGGATTGTATCTCAGCGCCTTTCGTCTGGCACGCACTTTGATGTGATTCATGTTGTGGTAGAACGTGGAGATCTCCGGTGTGTAATTGACAGAGGGCCCCCTTGGGATCCTGTTCACATAAACTATATTCATCATGTGGTCTCTCAGTGCTGTGCAAGGAGACCTCGCTGACAGGTACACTGCAGAATTCCAGACATCAGAGCAATGGAGACCATGCTTCCGCATAAGGTCGTGTATCGTCTGGGGCTCGGTGCACTGCACTGTGATCATGTTGGTGACACGCCCGGGGGTCAGTACTACCAGGCTGTGAGGTTCCTATTAGGGTAACATGAAACAATCAAAGAATTAATAAAAAATGGCGTATATAACTTTTTTTTTTTTTAGATAAAAGTATAAGAGAGAATGTGTTCAGTACTTACATGTCTGCAGGACAGCTTAAACATCGTCTTATCGTCCGCAATGGTCAGCTCGTTTCTTTTGGTCCAATTGTACTCTTTCACCATCGCCACTGTCTTCATGACATGTTCGTAGAAGCTAACTCCTACCGGAATCTCGGTGCGTATGACACTATACAAGTTAAAAAATGAAGTAGGCGGTTGTTCCTCTGTCAACAAATCCTCAAGATCTCCCGGGATTATTAGATTTAACGACGGGTCCGCCCATAGCTTCTTTATTGTAGTGAACAGTTTGGCTTTATAAGCCTGAACATCATTACTGAATAGGTGAGCGCAAATAACCGTCAAATGCTGGTTTGCATATTCCGCGTGCGCCCACCTGCTCATATACCACCCACTACCTGCTGTGGGGAAATTGATGTGTTGCTGTGGCGCGCGGCTCCATCGGATAACCAATGTCATGTACTCCATCTTTTTTAAATAAACCTCAGCAAGCAGGCAGAGATCTGTTTCTGAGGAGAACCAAGCACAGTCTGATCTCCCCTGCTTATATGTACTGAGGAGAAGCTTAAAAGGCCCGTACAAATCTGAATCATCCGACCGCGTGTCTTATATCCGACTGCACGGCTTATATCCGACTGCATGTTATTCATTTCGTCCAACCACGTCTAGTCTGTCCCACCAAGATCTCCCATTTGAATAGAATAGAAGAGTGTGGGGGTGGACTGTGGGTGACTCTTCGCTTGTGGGATGACTCGCTTTCATTTGGATAACATGCCTTTGGTGGGACAATCCGTGTCTGCTCAGTGAGTCAGAGGGAGGGAAAGTAACCGATCGGATAGACTCGCTTTCATTTGATACATGCCTTTGGGGGGACAATCCGTGTCTGCTCAGTGAGTCAGAGGGAGGGAAAGTAACCGATCGGATAACTCGCTTTCATTTGGATAACAGGCCTTTGGTGGGACAATCCGTGTCTGCTCAGTGAGTCAGAGGGAGGGAAAGTAACCGATCGGATAACTCGCTTTCATTTGGATAACAGGCCTTTGGTGGGACAATCCGTGTCTGCTCAGTGAGTCATAGGGAGGGAAAAGTACGATCGGATAACTCGCTTTCATTTGGATAACAGCCTTTGGTGGGACAATCCGTGTCTGCTCAGTGAGTCCGAGGGAGGAAATAGCATCGGATACTCGCTTTCTTTGGATAACAGCCTTTGGTGGGACAATCCGTGTCTGCTCAGTGAGTCAGAGGGAGGGAAAGTACCGGATGACTCGCTCTGTGCGGGACTGACTGCGTGTGACTCATCACACATTTATTCATTTTGTCCCACCGAGATCTCTCACTCATTCGACTGCACTCTGTATATCCGACCACATTTCATTCATTTTGTCCATACAGGTGACTGACTCATCGCAAACCAATCGACCCACAGGAAGTTCACCCAGAGGACACAGTGTGAGTGGACACAAAGGCTAGCTCTCCAAAAACACTTCCTTACTTACTTACAATTTCAGTGGACCTAAGTTTGTGCACACACTGCCTACATACCAACAGTCATGGCTTTACACTCACACCTGATCGGCAAATTTAATGACATGAGCTTAGATAGCTTTCCAGCTATCTCGCACAGACAGGCAGTGGCCGACCACGGAGAAGATTTTGTTAAGCGACGTGTGAACCTGTGCGATACTCTACGAGAGGCTCTCTGGCAGAAACGCTTGGCAGATTGGGAAGAATCGCGTAGTCGATCAGAAACCAGAACCTTGGACATCGATAGTCTTGTGTCGACCATCAACTGCCTCTCTGCGAAGGATCGAGTGGGTGTGAAGAAAATACTGAAGAAAATACTCTCCCCTCCCTTACACCTGACTGATGCTACTGCAAACTGCAAGAAGCAAGCCTCCATTAAGCAGCGACTTGACATCATGATGTACACAGGGAGCGGAATAAGAGACTCAGCTCG
>NW_020856453.1:0-999 GCF_000972845.2 Larimichthys crocea
GTAGAAGTACCCACAGACTCACATTCACTTTCATCATTTCTGCATATCCCACCATTTGTAAGAATAAAAAAATATCAAAAACAAATTTCAAAATAAGTATTAAATAAACAAACATCTCATTTTGAGTTACTGACTTGTCATGGAACTGTAGATGCTTTTTAGATTTTAGTGCTATGTTGGTTTAAAATTTCAAATTTATATTTATTTATTTGGTAGGTCTATATGATTTTATGCATCTGCCAGAATGTTCAGATTTAAGTCAATTACAAGCCACAGTAGATTAAGGAGAAGCCTTTGAAAATAAGTGCAACAACACACAGCAATTCAATACTTCACCAAGTTGCAGGTGTATGAAGTAAAGCATAAGTGCAGAGCGAATGACATTTTCAGAGATATATATGAAGAGAGACAAGGATGAAGAAATAAAGCAAAATTAAAAGTACATTTTTGAAATTAATATTCAAAACAAAGTATGTTCATTTGTACATGTCATGAGAAACAATAAAGGAATATAAATAAATCATTGGAATATTTGTTGATCTCATAGACAAATTAATTGGAATTAGACTCTGCGATGTTACACTAATGTTTCTGAAGAGGCATTATGAATCTCATAGTGTGAGGGCTGCCATATTTTCAGTTCTGCCTCTGCTCTCTAATCCAAAAAATAGGCAGATGTGAAGTGTGGCTGAACTAGAGACCAAAACCGTTTTCTGTACCAGGCTGTAAACATATTTATCTCTGCTGTGAAGTTGGGCATATTAATATCGAGCCTTTTAGAGATTGACTCATTTTATAGCCAGCCTCAATTGGCTGTTTGAGGAAATGCAGTTTTCGGCACTTCCATGTTGGCAGAGGTAGTCGTTGGTTGATACTCGACTGGTTTACTAGTCTTCATCTTCACAGAGAGATAGCTATATATATATATATGAAACATCACAATAATGACAATATCACAACATCACAATAGTAACTTAGCTTGGAATATATTTTAAAATT
>NW_020856454.1:0-3970 GCF_000972845.2 Larimichthys crocea
GCAAGGAAAAAAAAAAAAACGGAGCACGGTTTTTAAAGAGCAAGGGAAGGAAAAGGAGGCGAGGAGGGACGGAGTAAAACACGGGGGCGGTGGCTAACTTTCCCTGAGCTGAAATACAGTGCGGCGGCAAAGGAAAAATAAATATATAAAACCGAATTAATGCATACAAAATAACACTGGGAGCATCCGGGGGTTGATAGCTCCACATCTCTATTATCTTAAACTTTTTTACAACCGGTTTTAATTCACGTTAAAATTTACCGTTTTTACGGCCGCTATAACGGCTAACTGCTGCTTAACGGGCCGCGCCGGGACGTAGCACGGAGCCGACAACCCAGTTACCCCAAAGAACATGACGCCACACCACACACGGGTTAACGTGGATTATCTCGACCGTTTTGAATGACCGTTGATTTTAACTTACCTGCGGTTGTTCGTCAACGATCAAAAAAAAACAAAATCGCCTGATTTCAGAAATCAAGTGGATTTCTCTGAACTCACCTTCGGAGCGGCTTCACACACTTGCGCTGAGGGACCTGCTCGGTTACCGGTTTCTTTTTCAGTACCGCAACCGAACTTGACGACCCGCCTCACTCCTCCCCCTTAGAGCGAGCCGTCCAATCACGTCGACGCACCGAGAGCGAGCGAGCACCGGTCCAATTAAATGCTCAGGCCAATCCCGATGGGCTCGTGCCCGCTACCATGGGGAACTTCTCACGCAGCCCAAATCACGTCGCAAGCAAGCGGCTCTGGAACGGCCGATGGGTTTCACCGGCCGGTCTGCCGGTTTGTTTGTCACCTGCACCGTAGCCTCGCTCGCGCCTTGGGGTGGGGGGGGGCGCACAGAACTGTAAAGTGATTAATTAGCGCGCGTGACTCATTCAAATTATGCAAAATAACAGTAGTGTCACCCCCACACTTCCACCTCCTTTCTATTTATGATTATTATTATTATTATTAATATTTTATCTCATATCATGCATCATCATTCTTCTTATTTAGATTATCTTATTATTATATTATTATTATTATTATCTCTTATCATCCTTATTATTCTAGTTATTCTTATTGTTATTGTTATTATTCTTCATATTTATTACTTATTATTATTATTATTATTAGTAGTAGTAGTTCGTTAGTAGTAGTAGATTGTGTGTTATTCTTATCTTCTTAGTTAGTAGTAAAGTAGTAGTATAGTTAGTAGTGTACGTAGTAGTAGTAGTAGTAGTGTGTTATTATTATTATTATCTATTCTTAGTCGTCGTAGTAGTAGTTAATAGTAGTCGTATTTGTTGTTATTAATAATTATTAATAATAAATAATTATTATTATTATTTATTATTATTACTGTCAACTTTAAATTATACGAAAAACCCACTACCTACACGAAAAATTCAACTATTCATTTTTAAAGCTTCTTTAAATGTTCAAAATATAAACCACAACTCAAGGACCACTTTACTATCTTTTTTTACAGGGCATTTTTGCACATTACAAGCTTCCTTCGTCTTTTTTTTTATGAAGATATTGAGAATAGGAAGCTTTTTAAAATCAAATTAAAAAACAAAAAAAAATTAAATGATTTTATTTTGTATCTTCCAAAGTCACAGCGTTACCATTTTCCTCTGAGGCTTACAATATGTTACAGGGAGTGACACCCTTGTCCTTTAGACCAGTGGTTCTTAACCTGTTTTCGGTGAGTCTGGGTCTCAGGGTTCGGTGGATCCTCAGCCCTGGAATTTTTATTACCTTTCCTTACAACATATCTTTGTGAGGCAATAGAGGGGATGCTGGACATAAAAAACTCAGAAATGAAACGACTTTGCTGTGAAATGGAAAATGACATTGTTATTTTACACAAGGTGATCCGTGGTTAACTGCACGGTTCATTTTGTTTTGCACCAGTAAAAAAATCATTTATTTTTATTTTTTACTAGCGAAAGGGTTCGGGGAAATGAGCAATGAAAAACTGGTGGGGTTCAGTACCTCCAACAAGGTTAAGAACCACTTGACTGATGGGACCCTCGGTTCCAGTGGGGACAAACTTGGCCCACAAAAAACCTTTTGTATTCTACAGGGGGAAAAAAAGTGGAAGAACTCGAGGAAGAGCCACAGAGGGAAGGGGATTTTTTCCCTCTCCCGGGACGGTGGGTACAGACGTGCCATAGATTTTGTCAGTGTTTACAGAAAACCCAAATCCAACACAAAACATATTGTCAATTACCAATGACTGATGATAAAATGACAATGAATTTTACAATGAATGATAAAATTGACAATGCATTTAACACTGACTTGATAAATGGTAACAATGAAATTACAATGACTGATCAAAATGACAATGAATTTACATGACTGACAAAAATGACATGAATTACAATGACGATAAAACTGATTTTACCGTAGCGGTGGCAAACCTGTATAGAAGATAGGAGAGACAACAGATGCACAGCAGGCAGGCAAATTTGACATCATCTAACTATAAAATCTGTGATGGGAGATATGGCAGCACTTTAAATTTTGGGACAGTAAATAAATGTGTAGTTGGAACGGTCAGGCAGGGATCACAGCAGCAGGCCAAGCATCCACGGAGAACCTTTGCTGGACGACCAGGCGGGGGGAAGGAAAAAACTCCGGGAAGAAGTTTTTGTTAGTGTTAAGTAACATGGCATTAATGAGGACATGCATTGTTTACAGATGGAGAGTAGAGATTCAGTAGAAAGGGAGATGTGAACTTCATCTTCAAACACTACCCTGCTTTGGACCTACGGCTTCCAACCCTGAAAGAGGGAACAGGGGGACACAGGGACAGGACAGCAGAGGGGAATTGTACAACAGGGCGTACTGTAAAGCCACAACAAAAAAATTACAGGGTGTTCAACGAGGTGCTGCTCCAATATAGTTTAATTAGTATAGTAAAGCATCCGTACAGACAAAGATAAACCACAATATAAAAATACAAAATGCAAAAACAAATATAGACGCTACACAAAGAACACATGGGTATTAATAAGAAGTGAATGCTGATTTCTTTGCTTGTGTTTTGCCAGGCAAATGGTAAAAGCAAATACACAATTATTGCACATGCAGGTTGTTGCTCGTGACAACAACAGGTAAGATTATTGCACAGGCTTTATTGGGAAGGTAAAGTTATTGCCAAAGGAGATTTTTACATATATTATATTGTTTATTTATTTCAATACTTTTTAAAAATATATAGTTTTTTTTTTTCCTATATTTTTTTACTTAATGTTTATTCTGCGTCAGCTTCACCAAGTCAAATTCCTTGTGAGTGCAAACTGCTTGGCAATAAACTTGATTCTGGTTCTGACGTCCATGGTCCTCGCTGGCTGAAGCATCGATCGAAAGCTGCAGAAGACGTTAAAACATGAAGGTCAAGAATGAACTTCAACACAAAGTTGTGTTTTTGTGATTTAGTGTAATCCCACTGTTTTAAATACGGACAGCTGTATTTGAATATTTGTTCTAGCGAGTCGACAACTTTGCAACAAACATCAAGCAAGGTCAACAATGTAAGCTCAGGAGGTAGAGCGGCTCCTCCAGTCTGCATGTCGAAGTGTCTTTGGGCAGAAACTGAACCCAGTTTGCTCCTGAAGGAGTAAGAACATGAATGGTTATCTCCTAAAACTGATGAGCAGTTGGCACCTTGCAGCAGCTGATATCACTGCCTAGTCCAGCAGCAGTCAGCCCAGCTCGGCGTCTGTCTTTCAGCCTTTTATTTCACCAAGCTCTCACCAACCACTAAAAGTCAGTCCCACATTTACTCTTGTCCGGGGGCTTCTTGCTCGCTCACTCTCTCCTTTTCTCTTCTTACCTTCCTCTTTGGCCTTTTCACCTCTGCCATGATTGCGAGCCAGGTTACATTGCCCACTTCTTGCCCAGCTCGGCTCCCCATCAGCACAAATGGCTTCAAATGATCTTAAACCATCTGATACACCATCATCTGTGA
>NW_020856455.1:0-1102 GCF_000972845.2 Larimichthys crocea
TGATGAAAAGGTGCAAAACAAGTTTTAAGTTTCACAAAGAATAATCTGCGACATCGATCAAAGACAGATCTGAAACCAAACAAAGTGAGTTCACTCACATTTATCACATAGGTATCAGCTAACACCGATTTGTACAAAGTTTTAATTCACATTTCTTCAGGTCTGTCTGCAAGACGACGAGCAAACGACTTTTAAAATGTTTGTTCCCTGAACAGAGTTATGCTCGGTCATACGCTAACCAAACGGTAACCCAACCGTGACTGGGAAATGAAGCAGAAGTACCAAAAACTGCAGTTCCTCAAACGTCCACTTGAGGCTGGCTCCAGAAGTGAGTCAGTCTCCATAAGTCCCCATGTTCAAATGTCCAACTTCACAGCAGAAATAAACATGTTTACAGTCTAGAGTGAGCTCGCCTGTCGAGCCGCTCTGACTCTTTGTTGAATCAAAGCTTTGAGCAGAACAGTAGGAATGCACATGCATAGAAAAAAAGGGACCGACACGTGAAAACAAACAATGTGCATAGAAACCATTGCAGTTGCTTGTCCATTATGCCGCTCGAAACAAAGTGGAAAACATTTCCTCTGCCAAATGATTCCCAGAAGACACCTTCTGCTGAGAAAATAAAAGTCTGTCAAACGTTCAAGTCGATGGCTCTCGGAGGACAGACGAGTTTTTCCTGCCTGCCAAACACGCCGCGCATGGATCGGTGATATGGCGTCTGTCAGCGGGGGAAGATCAGACATGCAGCCACTCACTGGAAGCCTTTAGGATTAGCTATTTCACAGGATCGTCACCCTGATCCTCTACGTTTTTGTTGGGACGGCCTACTTAAGGCCACATCTGGTGTGTGTGCGCCGCAAAAGAAGTCTGTTAATCCGCGTAAAGTGATGTTTTCTAATCCTTCGGATTCCAGCCCCGGTCACAGATTTCAGGCGGCAGCAAGACAAACGATTGTTTTAAAGCGTCGTTATGTTGAATTTTGCAATTAAGCGCCTCCGGCTTCAGAGTGTAATCCCGCTGTGGAGAATACTGACAGCTGTACTCGAGTATTTGTTCTGGTTACATTACATTACATTATTTTATTTCACCAAGCTCTCACCAA
>NW_020856456.1:0-1620 GCF_000972845.2 Larimichthys crocea
TGTGTTACTGTGTGTGTTACATGACGTCAGTGCAGGCGATACAGGGGACGTCTCTGCTGTTGGTCATAATGAGGTCGAGGGCCACAGAGTGGTCGTCATCTGAGGTCGGATGGGACGCACACTTCATGTAGAACTCCTGCACACACACAGTTAAGAAAACGGCATTTCCCACAATGCCCCTGGATGGACTGACGTACCACACACCATATTAAAAGTAGGATGTCCATCCCTTACCGCTTCATTTCCTTGACAACCATCTGATTGACACACACCATGGATACGACCTCGAAGGAGAACGTCATCCCAACAGGAAGGACCCTGACAGAGAGTCATCATCATTTTACAGAGTAGCCAAATGATTTTATAGAGTAGCCAAATGTTGCAAAATACTGCGTTCTACCCTGCTGAGTGTCAGCGTCGTCTGTCTGCACCTCCTGCAGCGAACTCTCAGTTTTCCTGGTTGCACCGAGCTGCAGCTCTTACAGTGAACAAAGAAAGTATTGCGGGTACGCACACCTGTACACACCAGTACACACAGTCAGAGTACACCTGTACACACAAATACACACAGTCAGAGTGTCAGAGTACTGACACTGTGGAGACCTCCTCTTACCTTTCAGAGGTGCAGCCTGAGCCTCCTCTGTCACCTCTTCACCTCCTCCTTGTTCTTCTCCATCACCTCTTCCTCCATCACTCCCCTTCAGGATCACAGCCAGTCCGGAGGAGGTGGAGGGGAGGCGCGAGGAGCTGAGGTCCAGCCTGGTCAGCCGGCCCTGCTCCTCCTGTCCTCCTTTAGCCAATCTCTCCTGCAGGAGGAGCAGACAGGAGGAACCTGATGGCGGGAGGACAACATGAATGGTACTCTGCTCCGGGAGGTCACAGCTCTGAGAGGAGGACAGAGGAGGACAGAGGTAAGTTTGGACTAGATCTGGTCTGGTCTGGTCTGGTCTGGTCTGGACTCACCTGCAGTGTGGCAGTGCTCCTCAGCTCCCTCCCAGCGAACAGAACCCTCAGGTTCTCAGGTCGGACTCCCTGCTGACTCCCCACCACCTCCTTTAGCTCAGCCACACTCGACTCCTCCTGCAGCTCCACGGCCACACCTGGGCCCAGGTTATACCGCACGAACACTGAGGCAAACAGAACCAATGACAGTGGATCTCTTTAGTAGAACCAATGACAATGGATCTCTTTAGTAGAACCAATGACAGTGGATCTCTTTAGTAGAAGCAATGACAGAACTCTTTAGTAGAACCAATGACAGTGGATCTCTTAGTAGAAGCATAGGACAGACTTTTTAGTAGAACCATGACGGTGGATCGCTTTAGTAAAACAATGACATGGAACTCTTAGTAGAACCAATGACATGGATCCTTTAGTAGAGCAATGACAGAATATTTAGTAGAACCAATGAACGGTGGATCTCTTTAGTAAAACCAATGACAAGTGGAACTCTTTGTAAGAACCAATGACATGGATCTCTTTAGTAGAAGCAATGACAGAACTATTTAGTAGAACCAATGACAGTGGAACTCTTTAGTAGAACCAATGAACAAGTATTGAACGCATGATCTCTGTAGAACCAATGACAAATGGATCTCTTTAAGTAAGAAGCAATGACAG
>NW_020856457.1:0-690 GCF_000972845.2 Larimichthys crocea
TCCAACATATTAAGAATCAAACTGTGTTAAGGAACACACATGTTCAGGAACAATATTGTGCTAAACTTGGAAACACAATTGTAACATGGGGCTTACAGTGACCAATACTGTTATTTCTGATTTAAGCATCATCTAAAACAGTTTTTCCTGTGCATATTTAATCACATTTTAAGCTTTCTATCGTTTTGTCCTGAGACAAACATTTCTGAGTGTGAACATACTTTGTTGAACCTAATTTAAATATCTTTTTGCTCATAAGTAGTGCTGATAAGTCTTCTAATACTTTTTTTATTTTATTATTTGCATTTGAGTTCAGGGATAATCAATGATGACTGATGTTGCTGTTTGGTCCATGGTTATGCAGGACTGGGATGAGTCAGTTATTAGTCGCCCTCTAGTGGTAGGTACTGAGTATATTGTACAGTATAGGCTACCTCCTGTTGTAATAACACAATAACATAGAGTAAAAAAGGGGAAAAAAAGATTTTTGGCATCAAGAAAACCTTGTTAAAAGTATTCTTGGAATGGGATTGAATCAACTTACAATTTTTTTTATTTAAAGTTGAGTAATGAGAACATAAGACAAGATTAAACGTGTACAACATTCAGATATCTATAGATAAAAAGGTTAGAGAGCTTCAATGTTCAGTTTTCCAGATATGTGGCAGTGGCATAGATAAGTATTATTTC
>NW_020856458.1:0-1155 GCF_000972845.2 Larimichthys crocea
TTATGAGAAAAACCTGAAACAAACCCAAAATATAGAAAACATTTGGATTTTAAATTATAACTGAAAACTCAAACATGAAAATAAAATGTGAGCTCTGGTCTCTGGGCTCAGTCAGAGATATTGCCTGAGATTATGTCAGAAGTATTTTTTAAAATTCTTTTCTGTAACATGTAAGTCACAGTGCATTCAAGTCATTCTTTTTCTAAATAACACAGGGTTTGTATGAGGTTGTTTCAAGGAGCTCGAGGCATTATTTTATTAACTTTCAGCATTTGTTGTTGAAGGTACCAGGTTGCAGCGTTGACTTCAGAGGCTTGTTACTGTGGCAACCAGCAACATGGTTTGGTGGCCAGTGAGTGTGTCAACACATCCTCAACTGGAGGGACAATGGATGTCAGAGGAGAAAGTAAAAGGTGAGACAGACTTTTTCTTTTTGTCGTGATCGTGTGTTTCAGTCATAGAAACAAACCTGTGTGTCACTGTCTCTCATTAATGCCAGCAAATGTGTGTAACTGATATGTGCATGTCTCAGTCCCTGAAGCGTGTTGTGTTTAACCTGTGCTGAATACTTTTACTGTGAATCTTTTCTTTTCTTTTCTTTTCTTTTCTTTTCTTTTCTTTTCTTTTTTTTCTTTTCTTTTCTTTTCTTTTCTTTTCTTTTCTTTTCTTTTCTAGTGTCCTTTCCTTGCCCGTTGGTGTTGGACAGGAAAGTGTGGCACTCTACAGGACTGAAGGACCATTTCTGCACAGTGTTCGTCTGTCTACCTCTCCAGACAGAGTGCATGCTGGGAAGACTTTTGTTGTGGAAGTTTCAGGAAACCTGGCTGGACGCCCTGGCCAGCCCTCAGGTCAGCTGCTGTTGTATTTTACACAGGTGTAGTTCTGATCTGTCAAAGTAAAGAGGTTTGTTTTGATTTAGATGGGTTTTTTTTTCTCTTTTATGTGTAAGTCAAAATGCTTTTTCTCTGCATTTGATTTCTGTGATTTATTTTTTCCTGCTGTATATTCCTCATGGGTTTACATCAGGGCTGTCCAAACTTCTTTTAAAGAGGGCCAGATTTGACATTGTGAAGATGTCCTAGGGCCAGTACTAACATTTTAAAAATGAAAAAAATGAGCAATAAGAGTTATATACAAATGCACTGTTCTCTAACA
>NW_020856459.1:0-562 GCF_000972845.2 Larimichthys crocea
TCCCCTCTCTCCTCCTCTCCTCTCCTCTCTCCTCCTCTCCTCCCCTCTCTCCTCCTCCCCTCCCCTCTCTCCTCTCTCAGCTGCTGTTAGCTCAGTCTGGTAGCTGCTGTTAGCTCAGTCTTGTGCTTTGTTGCAGCTTTAACCTCTGTCAGGTAAATACTGGCCTTTAGTCTTTGGTTTGCAGTGAGGTGAGAGTAATAATCACAGTACATGGAGTATTTGTACAGCGTGGCATTAATCCTTCGTCCTCCTCGTCTCTGTTGATGTTGGACGTCTCGTCTCTCGACATGTTGCTCTGTGGTTGCGTCACTGTGGCAATCTGTTCCATGAAATTGGGCAAAGAGATGAAAAAATCTGCCATCAAGAGTCTGCCATGTTTACAAAGAGTCCACCAGAGACAGGCCCGGTGCTGCCGAGCCCAGAGGTGACCGGGTCCAGGACTTCCTGTCCAACAGGAAGAAGACCGGCTGCAGTCTCCACATGAAACATGAAGACATGTCAGGTAAAGACTCAAAGACAAACAGGTTCAAGAAACACAATGAAGGCTCTAAGACAGTCTGCG
>NW_020856460.1:0-659 GCF_000972845.2 Larimichthys crocea
AAGTCCTGTTATTTTGGTTTCTATGTCTCTGAGGACAACTTATTTAGAGGTGGAAGAACTAATATTCCTGAAAAAGTTTCCTGCTGAAATAATGGTCAGACAAAAAAACTAAACTTTTTTAACTATAGTTTTGAAAGCATGTCGGACCATTATTTCAGCAGGAAATATGAAATAAATGTTGAAGGTTTACCTTTATATAAGTTATCTGTCTTGCTGAACCTGTTTAGCCTTGTGTTCTAGTACTAACAGTAGTGCTCTGTTATATGAACATTGTTAGCCTATGTACTCATTGTGTAATTTCTAGTCTCATGCGAGATGATTCCTGAGCCAGGACTAAATGTTTGGTTATATGTTAGTGTACATGAATTGAATGAATTAATGTACAACTTTCTGCATGACAAAGCATTAATTCATTCATGTAGTACTTCTTGAACTATTTACAATGTAGAAGATCTATCTTACGCATGACTTAATACAGAGATAATATGTTAATTAATGCCATAACTAAGGTATTTTAATGATAATTATTTATTTGTCATTAATGATGTTGAGGTCTTCTTCATAGATAAGTCTGCAGTTAAAGAGATAGGACAAATAACTGACCAATGCACAAATGACCTCCATCAAAGCTATGGCCTGTATGACCTGTACTCATGCTA
>NW_020856461.1:0-874 GCF_000972845.2 Larimichthys crocea
AGGACATGAAGCCAATGGCACAGAAGGCAAGAACTTCTACATCCCCATGTCCAACAGGACTGGGGTTGTTAGAAGTCCTTTTGAATACAACCAGTATTACATGGTAGATCCAATGACCTACAAGCTGCTAGCTTTCTACATGTTCTTCCTGATCTGCACTGGAACTCCCATCAACGGTCTGACATTGTTGGTAACGGCTCAGAACAAGAAGCTCCGGCAACCTCTCAACTACATCCTGGTCAACCTGGCTGTGGCTGGACTGATCATGTGCGCCTTCGGATTCACCATCACCATCACATCTGCTCTTAATGGCTACTTCATTCTTGGAGCCACTGCCTGCGCTGTTGAGGGATTCATGGCCACACTTGGAGGTAAGAAAGACAAAGTACCAAGTTCTTTCTTCAGTGGGTTTGGAAGAACACATTGCACAGTTTGATTTAATAACTTTTATAACAATAACTTTTACTTTTTTCTCTGTAGGTGAAGTTGCTCTCTGGTCACTGGTCGTCCTGGCTGTTGAGAGATACATCGTCGTCTGCAAACCCATGGGAAGCTTCAGGTTCACTGGAACTCATGCTGCAGCTGGAGTTGTTTTCACCTGGATCATGGCCTTCTCCTGCGCTGGACCCCCACTGTTTGGCTGGTCTAGGTAAATCATATTTGTATTTGTCATTTTACTTACAATCTTCTGGTTCATCATGAGCTTGGTTGATCCTGTAGATGCAGAGTCTTAATCAGTCTCTTCTTAAACCTCACACAGGTACCTTCCTGAGGGCATGCAGTGCTCCTGTGGACCCGACTACTACACTCTGGCTCCAGGCTTCAACAATGAGTCATATGTCATCTACATGTTTGTTGTCCACTTCTTCATTCC
>NW_020856462.1:0-643 GCF_000972845.2 Larimichthys crocea
ACCTAGCGGCAGCGGCAGCAGCCAGCACCTCTGAGGTTACTACGGAAGGTACGGAAGGTAAATAACAGTTAACATTAAACGAATACCTTCTGCATTACATTTAGAAGATGACCATGACGAGAGAGAGTCTGGCTGGCTCAGAGGCTGCAGCTGTACTAGTACTCACTCCAGTTCACTACCTCCTCTAGATGATGCTGATCAAACTTTTTGTTTTTTTTTCCCAAATGAGAATCAATAAGAGAATCGATAAAGAATCGAATCATTAAGCAGAATTGATAATGTAATCGGAATCGTAAAAATCTTATCAATTCCCATCCCTACTGAATACCTGCACAACTGTAAAAATCTTCTAAAAGGCTAATACTTCATCTTTAAATGGCGATTCACAACAATCAAACTGTGATCAAATATTCAACAGGAGGTATCATTACTGTTGTTATTCTTTCTCTTTAAATGGAAATTCCTGAAAAAAAAGTTCTTGCTTCATGGAGTTTCATTTATGGTTCATTTTATTTATGCAGAATTTAACCTATGGGATGAACAAAAATTAAAATACAGGGGGATGTTGTTGTTTTTGTTGTTGTTGTTGTTGCTGTGTGTGACATGGTGCCGGTCTGAGGGGAGCAATCTGAACGGATCATGG
>NW_020856463.1:0-694 GCF_000972845.2 Larimichthys crocea
TATTTGTACATGAGGCCCCAGGTATCCTCTCAAAGACTGACTCATTGTGTGAAATGTATCTCTGCTCTCTTGATTTTTAAACCTCTCAGAAAGAGAGTGAGTTTATCTCACCTCAACTCTTCTGAGTGATACTTCACCAAAAATCTGAAAGAGAAACACTTAAAGGGGACATATTATGAAAAATCACTTTCCAGCTCTTCTACACTAATATTTTTTATTTCAGGGTGCGTACAACCCCCCCGAATGTTAAAAACAACAACCCCGTCCATTTTGCGTGAGCTGCTGCAGCCGCACCCCTCGCTTGCTGCTTGTCTCTGAGCAGGCCAGTCAGATTCCACTCCGCTCTCTACGTAACCAGACCCACTTCCTGAGCCCTCCAGCGGAGGCCAACACCCAGTCTCCACTAGGGATGGGAATCGAGAACCGGTTCTTGTTGAGAACCGGTCCCATGTGTTTCAATTCCATGGAATCGTTTGGCAGTTTATCTAACGATTCTCTTATCGATTCCAGAAAGCACGAATTACGTCGCATAACTTCCGCAAGAAGTTAGACACGCTCGATTCCAGCAAGCACGACAAATTACACCACGTAACTCACGCAAGTTTCGCACGTGCAGTGCAATCAGTAGTAAACAATGTCATCCACTCGGTTCAAACGCTCCAAAGTTCAGCTGCATTTTATCAAAACAGATGGC
>NW_020856464.1:0-1355 GCF_000972845.2 Larimichthys crocea
ACCCATTGAGATGGTTTGCGGATGAGATCGGACCCGCAGAGCAGTGACCGCAGAAGGGCCCAACAAGTGCTCAGCATTTCTGGGAACTCTCTTAAGGGACTGTTGGAAAACCATTTCACGTGATTCTCATGAAGCTCATCGTGAGGGGTGCCAAGAGGTGCTCAAGCCCAGTAATCATACAGCCCAAAGGGTGGCTATTTTGAGTGTAACTACAATATAAAATATTTGTTTTGAGTATCTTCCACTTTTCTTGTTTCACTACATATTCCATATGTGTTCATACATGCTTTTATGCCTTCAGCTGAGAATCCCCAATGGATAATAGCTCATGAAAAATAAAGAAAAAACATTAAATGAGAAGGTGTGTCCAAACTTTTGACTGGTAGTGTAAATTAAATGAAATTGTCTCATCCCAGTTTTGCCTTTGATCTGAAGTTTAAGCTATCCCAGCATTTAGAGATTTACAGAGATTTTTGGGTAGATTCATGTTCGCTTCTTGAAGCCAGTGATTGGATTGGTTCTCCCCCATTATTATGTTTATTAACTATGATCATGGTAGCAACAAAACACTACCCAAGTACAGGTCAGTGTTGTGCATAATACATTACAAAATACATTAGCTCTGGTGTCACGTATTGTGTATAAAACCAGCTGTTCTCGCATAGCATGTGTGATATTTTGTCAAGATCTCAGCAATATTGTGCTTTCATGGTGAGAGGACCCAGTTCTGATGTGTCCAACTAAACTAATTTTGCTGAGTGTCTCTAATTTGGGAGATGTAACACAGACAAAACTGATCTAGTAAATAGAAGATCTAATTAATCTTACAAAACTAGAAAAGCATCACCACCAGCAACAGATTTTTTCCCTGTGGGGAAAGCAATTGGAAAACATTTATACGAAACATGTTTGTAGACAGTCCAAGCAGTATAAGGCAAAAGTCATTGTCTTGAAAGCCTCTTACAGTGGCTGTTGTCTGGGCACTTCTTCTGAAGTATGGCAGTCCTGTTAACTCTGACTAGTCAAGATGGGAAGCTCAAATGTTGTAACTTTTGGCTCTGGATAGCATCTCCTGCTTGTCACACTTTATGAGACTAAGAGTGGGGTGGGGGCAATGGGGAGCATCGCCAGAATGGGCACCAGAATACTAGAAATCTTAAATTCAGATACAGAAACTGGGTCTCAGCATCCTTCTCTAAAAAGTAAGCTAGATCAAGACACAATAAGAAAACAGACCTGTTGTATTTCTAAAATTAGACAATTTTACTGTTCTGTAAATGTGTGTCACAGTCTAGAGAATATATACATATGTATATACGGTATCTGTATGTAGGGAGAGCCATCGTGATACTACC
>NW_020856465.1:0-824 GCF_000972845.2 Larimichthys crocea
TAAGGCACCATAACATGTTTTTTTTATTTATTTAAGAGTAAAAAACTTCAAAGTGACATGCATAGAGAAAATATATACAATATATAACATAATAAATGTTTTGCTAGCTCTAAGTGTCTTGGTAAATAATGTAAGCTACAAATAAGTAGCAATGTCGTGAGCTGCAAATGAAACATAATAGAGACGGCAAGTAAAAGCCTCTAACTACATCATGGTACATTTCACATTACATTTAAGAGGCTCAGTGAAAACTAAAACTATTCTAAGAAAGTGTTATATGCCCCCATGCGGCTAAAGATTAGAACAAGATTAAACAAAATGTTTTATATTAATAATAATTCAGATGTCCCGCAGTTAATGGCAAATAGCTGCTATTGCCACTCCTATACCTCTGTCTGCAGCTCTGGCCAAGATAGTGGTGTAGGAATTTGAAAATACCCCGAGACAGAGAAGGTAATTTTTTAGAACTTAGCATGCCAAACAAGGTGGTAAAATGTCTTTAAAACTTGGCCTTACATTTGATGCAGTGGTTAAGGTTGGGGAAAATGGTAAAGATACTGTATGCCTAGGCTTTGAATAAGATAAGGGAAAGTGTTGAGCAAGAAGGTGCCAGTGTTCTGTTTCTGCAGTATAAACAGAAAAACTAAATATTTTTTAAGCGGACATTTGTTTGCTAGCATATTACCAATAATAAGCTAAAGGCTCTTTGCTATATGTTTCTTTCCTCCAAGGGTTATAGGGATGGGAGTTTTACATTTCCGATTCCATTATCGATTCTGCTTAACGATACGATTCTTTATGATTCTCTTATCGATTCTCATTTG
>NW_020856466.1:0-556 GCF_000972845.2 Larimichthys crocea
GCAAATCGATTCAGAATTGGAAAATTGATTTTTTCAACACAGGCCTACTTATCGCCCAAATCAGACGCTGTATCTGTATCTTAAGCGGATGCAGAAAAACTAGTCCACGCATTTGTTACTTCTAGGCTGGACTATTGTAACTCTTTGTTATCAGGCTGCTCTAATACGTCTTCTCCTTACTTACAAAGCTCTTCATGGTCAGGCCCCATCTTATCTAAAAGAGCTCATAATACCTTACTACCCCTCTAGAACACTGCGCTCTCAGGACGCTGGGTTCCTTGTGGTTCCTATAGTTTCCAAAAGTAGATTGGGAGCCAGAGCTTTCAGCTATCAGGCTCCTCTTCTGTGGAACAAACTACCATTCTGGGTTCTGGAGGCAGACGAGGTCAACACTTTTAAGAGTAGACTGAAGACTTTCCTTTTTGATAAAGCCTATAGTTAGGGCTGGCTCTAGTCATCCCTTAGTTATGCTGCTATAGGACTAGACTGCCGGGGGACCTATGGTCCTGCACTACGTCCATTGTTGTTATTATTATTGTTACCATATCTCCATTAC
>NW_020856467.1:0-3186 GCF_000972845.2 Larimichthys crocea
TGTGTGTGTGTGTGTGTGTGTGTGCTGACAGTATTTTATGACTGATGGTGACTCTCTGACGGTGCAGGGCATGCTGGGACAGACTCTGTATGTCCATGATTGATGAGCCTGTCCTCCTGCAGCCAATAGGAATCAGACCTGACAGGAAGTAATGTCTCATTGACAGTATCAAGGCTTTTCTTCAAGGTGACCTGAGAGTTTGTCGCCCTTCTCTAGTGTGTAGCATGAGGGAGGAGGCTGCAGAGACCCGGTCCCGGACCCGGGACAAAGGACTGTGAGAACTTTCCTCAACATCTTTATACTAGATGGAAATGTCAGTACGTAATGTAACTAGACCTCTGATGAACTCTGCCGGGTCTCGTACTCACACTCTCCGCTCCATTTGCTTGGGTGGAGCATGAGCCGGCTCTTGGCCTCCTCCAGCTCCACCTTCAGCCTCTCCTGTTTGCTCTTCAGCTCTCTGATCTGCTGCTGCCTCCTCTCCAGCATCCTCAGCCGGGCGTTAAAGTAGAGCAGACCCTGAAGACCAAACACAGAGTCAGTCCAAGAGTCAGTCCAAACTTCAGCGTGTCGAGTCTGAGTTTATTTGAATGATCTGTGATGTTGCTCTCTGCAAGCTGTTCCACGCCACGACGTTGAAAGGTGAGTGTTCACTTTAGATCTTCAGTTTCATCTCGTCATCATTCAACACAGATCAACTTATTCTAAAACATGAAGCATTAAAGATAGAAGTCAGAACTTGTAACCTTGTAAGTCTGAAAAAGCTTTCATCAACTAAAATGTGTTATAATAATAATATAATAAACATTTGCTTCTCTGTGACCTCACCGCCTCCTTTTATAACCACGTTCAAATATGCAGAATAAAATCACCTTTCACCATCTTGCCCCTTCCGTCACCTCGCGTCCCCTCCTGTCCCCTCATCGTCCCCCTCCGTCACCTCTCTGTCCCTCTCTGTCCCCTCTCCTGTCCCCTTCTCCGTCACCTCTCTGTCCCCTCTCTGTCCCCTCTCCGTCCCCTCCTGTCCCCCTCTTCCCCTCTCTCTCCGCTCTCCGCCTCTCTGTCCCCTCTCCGTCCCCTCTCCGTCCCCTCTCTGTCCCCCTCTCCGTCACCTCTCCGCACCTCTCTGTCCCCTCTCTCCGTCCCCTCTGTCCGTCCCTCTCCGTCCCCTCTCCGTCCCATCTCCGTCACCGCCTCTCTGTCCCCTCTCGTCCCCCTCTCTGTCCCCCCTCTCCCGTCCCCTCTCCGTCCCCTCTCTGTCACCTCTCTGTCCCCTCTCCGTCCCTCTCCGTCACCTCTCACTTCGCTCCCCCCCTCTCCGCGCCCCTCTCGTCCCGTCTCCGTCACCTCTCCGTCCCCTCTTCTCCCCCTCTCTGTCCCCTCTCCGTCACCTCTCCGTCCCCTCTCCTCCCGTCCTCACCTCTCTGTCCCCTCTCCGTCCCTCTCCGTCACCTCTCTGTCCCCTCTCCGTCCCCTCTCCGTCCCGTCTCCGTCCCCTCTCCGTCACCTCTCTGTCCCCTCTCCGTCCCCTCTCTGTCCCCTCTCCGTCACCTCTCCGTCCCCTCTCCGTCACCTCTCTGTCCCCTCTCCGTCCCCTCTCCGTCCCCTCTCTGTCCCCTCTCCGTCCCCTCTCCGTCACCTCTCCGTCACCTTTTTGGCCTCAGATGGCTTAATCCGCTGACAGCAGATTAGCGCCCATGCTAATTTTATCCGACTGTCTAATTAAGTCTCAGAGCAGGTTAGCAGACGCTAATTCCCCGACACCCTCCATCTTCCATTCTCCACCCTGTGAACCACACGGCAGGTTCTCTGCTGGTATGCAGGCTGTGTTTGGACTGACTGTGTGTTTGGACTGACTGTGTGTTTGGACTGACTCTGTGTTTGGACTGACTCTGTGTTTGGACTGACTCTGTGTGTTTGGACTGACTGTGTGTTTGGACTGACTGTGTGTTTGGACTGACTGTGTGTTTGGACTGACTGTGTGTCTGGACTGACTCTGTGTTTGGACTGACTCTGTGTTTGGACTGACTCTGTGTGTTGTGACTGTGACTGATGCTGTGTGTTGGACTGACTGTGTGTTTGGACTGACTCTGTGTGTTTGGACTGACTCTTGGACTGACTGTGTGTTTGGACTGACTGTGTGTTTGGACTGACTCTGTGTTTGGACTGACTCTGTGTGTTTGGACTGACTGTGTGTCTGGACTGACTCTGTGTTTGGACTGACTCTGTGTGTTTGGACTGACTTTGTGTTTGGACTGACTGTGTGTTTGGACTGACTGTGTGTTTGGACTGACTCTGTGTTTGGACTGACTCTGTGTGTTTGGACTGACTGTGTGTTTGGACTGACTGTGTGTTTGGACTGACTGTGTGTCTGGACTGACTCTGTGTGTTTGGACTGACTCTGTGTGTTTGGACTGACTCTGTGTGTTTGGACTGACTCTTGGACTGACTGTGTGTTTGGACTGACTCTTGGACTGACTGTGTGTTTGGACTGACTGTGTGTTTGGACTGACTCTTGGACTGACTGTGTGTTTGGACTGACTGTGTGTTTGGACTGACTGTGTGTTTGGACTGACTCTGTGTTTGGACTGACTGTGTGTTTGGACTGACTGTGTGTTTGGACTGACTCTGTGTGTTTGGACTGACTCTTGGACTGACTGTGTGTTTGGACTGACTGTGTGTTTGGACTGACTCTGTGTTTGGACTGACTCTGTGTGTTTGGACTGACTGTGTGTCTGGACTGACTCTGTGTTTGGACTGACTCTGTGTGTTTGGACTGACTTTGTGTTTGGACTGACTGTGTGTTTGGACTGACTGTGTGTTTGGACTGACTCTGTGTTTGGACTGACTCTGTGTGTTTGGACTGACTGTGTGTTTGGACTGACTGTGTGTATGGACTGACTGTGTGTCTGGATCTGACTGCTATGTGTTGGATGACTCTGTGTGTTTGGACTGACTCTGTGTGTTGTTGGACTGACTCTTGGACTGACTGTGGTGTTTTGGACTGACTCTTGGACTGACTGTGTGTTTGGACTGACTGTGTGTTTGGACTGACTCTTGGACTGACTGTGTGTTTGGACTGACTGTGTGTTTGGACTGACTCTTGGACTGACTCTGTGTGTTTGGACTGACTCTTGGACTGACTCTGTGTGTTTGGACTGACTCTTGGACTGACTCTGGTGTGGG
>NW_020856468.1:0-1015 GCF_000972845.2 Larimichthys crocea
GTAAGTAACTGTTTGCTAACAAGCAACAATTATATAAAGGTCATAATATGTTTGGTTCTGCCGCCCCCATGTGGCCCAAAGTAAATTCATGTGGCTTTAATTTGCTTTTAGGTTATTATTTAGAGAGAAAATTCAGATTGCAGAAGCTGCCATATTCAGAATTAAATTTCATTACATTAAAGTTAAATTGTTATTACATTTGGTGTTTATGCATTTCAATAAATGATATGAGGCAAATAGTCTTTTCATATTACTTTTATTATGCTACAACTGTCAACACTTTTAAGAACAGTCCTTTGAGTTAAACCTCTTTCCTTAAGATTGCACAGCTGACAAAATACTGCATGAACGTGGAGGTCACACAGATAGAGCAGCCATCTTCTTCGCTCTGCGAGCTGCTCCTGACTTCCTCTTGCCTTTAGCCTTGAAGACGTGACGATGAGATACATTTTTTGCTCCACTCTTAGCGCCGGGCCGATGCCTGGAGGGGCAGAACAGACAAGCACGATCACAACAGACACCGAAGAACGAGTTCAGACAGATGTTGAACAGAGTGACGGAGTGAAAGGATTCAACCCACGACAGTGATGGTTCTCTGAACTCACCTGCTGACCCTGTGTGTGTCTTTGATGGGGCAGGCTTTGCGTTTGTGCTTCAGGCTGCCACAGTTGAAGCAGCCCTCCTTTCCTTCAGTCAGCCCACACGGGTGGTCTGGGATGGCACAGCGGCTGCAGGACTGGCAGTGTCTCCACGCTGAGGGGGGGGAAACAAGTTCAATAAACTCATTGAGAGAAAAGGTGAAGTAGTGATGTAAAGACTTCTGTCGGTCTTGACATGTATCACTGCATGTCGTATGACTGAATGTGGCTTTAATGTAGACATTTACGGACATGGTTTGACACATTTCTCACACGCGAGTTATTAAAATAATGCATACAGTTGTTTGATACCTTGGATGGGCAGAAGTTGCATTTAGTACAGTGCCTGTTAAGGGACCAGACGAATCTCTGACATA
>NW_020856469.1:0-546 GCF_000972845.2 Larimichthys crocea
GATTGTAATGTTATAAAATATAAGTAAATGAAAGCATGTAATCTATTTTATTGCAGGTGGAGCCAAATGACGCAACATTCAAGAAGTTCACTTCTCTTGTACTAACGTTTCTTGTTACACAATGAAAACAGTAAATCAGTAACACCATCACAACTGGCCAAAAGTCAACACTTGTGCTGGATTTATTAGAGGCATGAAAGCAAAATTATTAGTATCATTTTTCTAAAATTATATTAATGTGTAATTTTACAACTCACTAAACCGATCTGATGATAATTACACTAACACTGCTTTAATCAGCACACACACTGTTCACTGTGCAATTTGATTAATCCAACAGGAGCTAAAATTAATCACATCCAGTCACTGCGTTTGAGTGTTTCATTCGATTTTATGACAGGGTGCAGTTCTGCACAGATGATCAGTATCTGTAATATCATAACACTCCACTACAAAAAAGGTTGGAGCGTGCAAAATCCAGTGTATGATGTTAGTAAGGTGTTGGACAGAGGGCCCATGATTTAAAAGATTGCTATGGTGCCTTAT
>NW_020856470.1:0-660 GCF_000972845.2 Larimichthys crocea
CTACTGAACAAGACGTGACCGAACAAAGGCATTGCAGAAGAAAATTTTAAACCGTATAACAAAGATAAAAGGTTTACACAAAAATCTAGGCCAACCTCTGACACATGATGGAAAAAAACAGGATTTGCACTTAATGAAAAGGTGAAAAAACGCACATACTGGTTACTCCTCAAGTTAACAATAAACTTTTACTAAGTTAAATTAGTTTCAGGCTGTGGGCCAAGCAAACACACAGGGACATTTTCTTACAGACCAACCATGTAATACATCATTCACTCCATATCACACCACCATTGTTAACAATCACTCATATTACAGCTGTACTATAAAATATAGTTCCTCTTTTAACATAAACATGTTAAAAATGACTATTTGAGGTATTTGAGGAGCAGTGTCAGTAATTATGTATGGGGGCAACGGGGCCAGGCAGGCACACTCAAAATTTCTTTAGAAATGTTTCTAGTTAATTAAATCAATCATCTAATCTCACAAATAAATCTCATTTCACACTATTGTTTACAGTATATTTTAGTTTTGGCCCTAAAAATGTTTCATTACGTGAGTAACTTTAAACGAAAACAGCTCTGTGTACATTTAAACCAGGTGAGCTCTGATTACGCATGCGCGTTCAGGCATTACCTGCTAAAAGTTCAATCGTCT
>NW_020856471.1:0-554 GCF_000972845.2 Larimichthys crocea
AACAACAACAAAAATAATAATAACAATAATAATAATAAAACACAAAAATAAATACATATTAAAATAATAAATATAAGACTAATAGCACTTTCTTAAGGACATTTCCCGAAATAACTTAACTGAACTTACTAACTTGAACAAATTTTGTGCAAACATAATTTTGTTCCGTTTAAGACAAGCTGCGAACAGCAGGTGGACAAACAGTTCGTCTCACTGTGCCAAGTTTTGCTGTCTGACTAGAAATAACTGGATTCATGACAAAAGGTGATTCGATAAGGGGACAAAAAGTCTCCGTCCCTGTGATGAATCCACAAACACACACACACAGACACACACACACACACACAGACACACACACAGTTTCTCCTGCCAGTGTAGAAAGTAGATGAAAGTGCACATCGGCCCCTGTGTCGTGTTCTCCCCACACACACCCGGTGCTCTAACAGGCCGTGTCATCCTTTGTCTTATTATTCTGTGAATCAACGATGAAAAATCACTCCAGTAAAATGTAGCATTTGCCAGGAAATCACATATTTCCACGGATAAGGAATAAG
>NW_020856472.1:0-1683 GCF_000972845.2 Larimichthys crocea
TAAGGAGCCCCATGTCGACTGTAAGGAGCCCTACGTCGACTGTAAGAAGCCCCACGTCGACTGTAAGAAGCCCTACGTCGACTGGAAGGAGCCCTATGTTGACTGGAAGGAGCCCCACGTCGACTGGACCAGCGTATAAATGCCGCATTGATCCACTAATTTCAGTGGCAGAGAGAGAGAGACACACACACCACTCTGATGACTGCTCACACTGAGACAGACACACAGACAGACAGACAGACAGACAGACACACAGACAGACACACAGACAGACAGACAGACACACAGACAGACAGACAGACAGACAGACAGACAGACAGACACACAGACAGACAGACAGACAGACAGACAGACAGACACACAGACACACAGACAGACAGGCAGACAGGCGCGTTCACTGAACACCGTCATATAACTTCAGGTGAGTCCATCGGGCTCTCTGGTCGTTGCCATGGTTACACTCTGCTCTCTAATGCTAGCTCAGAGCTAGCTGAACCACAGCTAGCTAACACGCTAACAGACAGCAGCTAACACGCTAACTGACAGCAGCTAACACGCCAGCTGTCAGCAGCTAACACGCTAACAGACAGCAGCTAACATGCTAACTGACAGCAGCTAACACGCTAACAGACAGCAGCTAACACGCTAACTGACAGCAGCTAACACGCTAACTGACAGCAGCTAACACGCTAACAGACAGCAGCTAACACGCTAACTGACAGAAGCTAATTGACAGCAGCTAACACGCTAACAGACAGAAGCTAACTGACAGAAGCGCCTGAAGTTAGCTCGTCAGTTAGCTTTCGTGTTTTGTCTGTCAGTAGCTTCTGTCTAGTAGTCTCTGTCAGTTAGCGTGTTCGCTGTCTGTCAGTTATTTGCAGGTTAGCGTGTAGCTGTTCTGCGTTACTGTCAGTTAGCGTGTACTGTCAGTTAGCGTGTAGCTTCTGTCAGTTAGCGTGTAGCTGCTGTCAGTTTACGGCTTCTGTCAGTTAGCGTGTTAGCTTGCTGTTCAGTTAGCGTGTTAGCTGCTGTCAGTAGCGCTTTTCTGCGTTAGCTTTCGTTAGCTTTACGCTGTGTCAAGCGTTAGCTCTGTCAGTTAGCTGTGCTTCGTAGTTAGCTTCTGTCAGTTAAGGTGTTAACGTGATGTCTGTAATGTTAGCTCTGTCGTTAGCGTGTGTAGCTGCTGTCATGTTAGCTGTAGCTTCTGTCTGTTAGATCGTCAGTTAGTTCTGTAAGTGTCGTTACTGCGTAGTTAGCTTCTCTGTCGTTTAGGGTTAGCTGCTGTCTACGTTAGTTTCGTTAGATGCTGCTTAGCTTTCTGTCAGTAGGTGTTATGCGTCGTTAGCGCGTTGCTCGTCAGTTACGCTTGTTGTGCTGCAGTATAGTTCTGTCAGTTTAGCGTGTTAGCTGCTGTCAGTTACGTTGTTAGCTGCCTGGTTAGCGTGCTTGTCAGTTAGTCGTGGTGTTAACTGCTTGTCCAATTAGCTTCTGTCAGTTAGCGTGTTAGCTGCCTGTCAGTTCGCGATGTTAGATGTTTTCGTTAGCGTTGTTAGCTGCTGTCAGTAGCTTTCTGTCTCGTTAGCGTGTTAGCTGCTGATCAGTTAGCGTTGTTAGCTCTGTCTGTAGCGAGTTAGCGCTGTCGTTTAGCTGGGCTGTCGTTAGCGTGTTAGCTGCGTTCAATTA
>NW_020856473.1:0-688 GCF_000972845.2 Larimichthys crocea
GTTGATTGTTGCTGAAAAATATCAATATTTGTCCGACACTGTTGAGAAACTCAGATGTTCACAGAGGACAGTAAATATGTTGTTATTTTAAATTCAGTTTTCAGTCTGTAATGAAAATGATTTGATTTCAACTCTCCTGCTTTCATAAACTTTAATTAACAGCTATATTTATATTTATAAATCTTTGAGCATTTTATCTTCATCCTCAATGCATCATCTTCATCAGTTCAGTTTACAGTAAAAACAGTCTCTTACTTTGTGTCTGAGGGTCCAGGTTCATCACTGAAGTTCAGAAGACGACCTTTGGACCGGTCACTCTTCATAGACAGACAGCTGGATACTGCAGACTCTGCTCTGTCCTCCTCTTCCTCCTCACAGTCAATCATCTTCTGTCTTCAGTCAGTCTGAGAGGTGAAACAGTAACACTCACTGTAAACAGAAGAAACAAGAAAAACAGGTTTGTTCAAGAGTCACAAACAAGACTGAGTGAACAGAAACACATACACAGCTACACACACATACACATGTGCAAAGCAATATGTTGTATTTTATGTATTGTGTGCCGGATAAAACAGTCAGACGTTCACCTAGTCAGGTTTCTTTAAATCTCTGCTTGTTTTCTTGGTTTCAGCAGGTTTAATGTGAATTATTCAGCCAATCACAACTTTATGTTGACAGAAGAATCAAA
>NW_020856474.1:0-8489 GCF_000972845.2 Larimichthys crocea
TAGAGGGTGATCAGTAAGCGAAGTCAATAGAGCTAAATTGGTGCTGGAGAGCACAAGTATAGTGGGGAAGTGAATCACGGGGTCCCTTAGTGAAGGGGTGGCCGACGCGTTGGTGGCTGGCGTGATATCATACACCTCCCAGGTCTTTGCTTTACTGCAGGTTGTTTCGTATATGTATCATGGCAAAAATATTTACAATGAGATTACAAAAGATTTACACAAACGATCGTGCACTAATCAGTTGGTTAAAATATGAATATAGTGGTATTAAGGCAAATAGGGGGAAGTGAATCATCATATGGTTCTATATTGTGAAGATTAAATGAATGGCAACCAACACACGAACGGTACACTTAACGAGGTGGATAGGGAAGCGTCAAAAAAAAGAAAGGAGAGAAGAAGAGAAAGAAAAAAAAGGAAGGGGAGAAAAAAGGGAGAAAGGAGGAAAAGAGGAAGGGGGAAGAGAGAGAGGAAAAAAAAAAAAAAAAAAAGGAGAAAAGAAAAAAAAGGAGAAAGAAAAGAGGAAAAAAAGGGGAAAAAAAGGGGGGGAAAAGAGGGGAAGGAGAAGAAGGAAAGGGAAAAAAGAAAAAGGAAAAGGAGAAAAGAAAGGAGAAGGAAAAGAGAAAAAAGAAGGAAGAGGAGAAAAAGGAGGGAAAAGGGAAAAAGAAAAAAGGGAAAAAAAGGAAAAAAAGGAAGGAGAAGGAGGAAAAGGGGAGGGAAAAGAGAGGGGGAGGAGGAGAAAAGAGGGGGGAAAGGAGAAGGAAGGGGGAGAGAAAAAGGGGAAAAAAGGGAAAGGGGGAAAGGAGGGGAGAAAAGGGAGAAGAGAAAAGGGGGGGAAAAAAAAAAGAAAAAAGAGAAAGGGGAAGAGGAGAGAAGAGGAAGAGAAGAGAGGAGGGGAAAGGAAAGGGGGGAAAGGAAAGAAAGAAGAAAAAGAAGAAAGGAAGAAGAAAAAGAAAAAAAGGGAAAAAAAAAAGAAAAAGGGAGAGGAGGGGGGAAAAAAAGAGGAAAAAAAGGAGGGAAAGAGGAAAAAAGAAAAGGAGGAGGGGGAAGGGGGGGGGGGGGGAAAAAAAAAAGGAGGAAAAAAAGGAAGAAGGAAGAAAAGAAAGGGGAGGGAGAGGGGAGAGGAAGGGAAGAAGAAAGGAGGAGAGAAAGGGGAGAGAGGGGAGAAGAAAAAAAAGAGAGGAGAAGAGAAAGGAAAGAAAGGAGGGGGGGAAAAAGGGAAGAAAAAGGAGGAGAAGGAAAAGAAAGGGAGAAGAGAAAAGAGAAAGGGAAGAGGGAGAGAAGGAAGAGAGAGGGAGAAGAAGAAAAAGAAGGAAAAGGGAAGGGAAAAAGAAGGAAGCGAAAGAAGAAGAGAACAATGGAAAGTGGGGGAATAGGGGAGAAGGAAATAAAAGGGAAAGAAAAGAGGAAAGAAGGGAAAAGAAGGGGGAAGAGAAAGGAAGAGAAAGACAAGAAGAGAAGGAAAAAAGTAGAGAGAAAAAAGTGAGGAAAGAGGAAAAAGGGAGAAGAGGGAAAAAAGAAGGAAGAAAGGCGGAGAACGGAGGAGAAAGGAGGGAGGGAGGAAAGGAGAGAGGAGTAAGAAGGAGAGAAAAAAAACAAAAAAGAGAGAAGAGAGAGAGAGAGGAAAGGGGGGAAGAGGGGGAAAAAAACAGGAAGGAGGAGGGGGGAAGGGGGAGAGAGAGAGAAGAGAAGAAAAAAGAGGGAGAAAAGAAGAAGAGGAAAAGAAAAAACAAGGAAAAAAAGATGAGGGTTAGAGCGGGGTGAAGGAGGGGGAGAGAAGGTGGAAAAGGGAAAGAAAGTGGGGAATAAGTGGGAAGATGAGAGCAGCAGGATCGGGTGGTGGTGGAATGGTGAGGAGAGAGGATAGAGGGAGACAGAGGGCGTGAGGAAAGAGAAAGAGACAAACGGAGAAAGCGGAAGAAAAAAAGGAGGAGGGAAAGGCGAAAAGTCTAAAAGAAAGAAAATACTGGAGAAAGGAGAGGGAGGACAGAAAGCGAGACAAAAAATCAAAAACAAAAAACAGAAGAAAAATTCTAAGGAGAAACAAAGAGAGATAGAGGAAGAGAAAAACACGGAAAGGAAAGGAAGGGAAAAGGACAGAAGTGAAAAAACGAGAAGAGGAAAGGTAAGAAGGGAGAGGGGAAAGGTGTTGGAGGGGGGTGGAAAGTGAAGAAGGTGGAGGGTAAACAGCATAAGGGAAGACAAAAGGAGGGGAAGGAGACAGGATACGGGAAACATCAGAGTAGACAGGAAAACGAACAGTGAGGGGAAGGGAGAACAGTAGGGGAATGGAGCGAGGAAAAGTGGGAAAAAGAGGGTTAAGAAAAAGTGGAGGAAAGGAGGATGGAGCCAGAGACCGAGAGGACAAAGATGGAGAAAGAGACGGGTGGAACGGAAGGAAACGGATTAGAAGATTACGTACACACGGGTATTATAGGAGGAACGACAGGTGGATGGGAGGGGACAGATGGTGAAAAGGAGAAAGGAGTGGACCATAAGTCAAGTGACGTACGGGTATGTGGAATAACGGGGCCACTAAGGAGGGGGAAAGAACAAAAGGTGTACAGGAGGGAGAGGGAAAAGGAGGGGACAAAAATTACAATATGGGGGGTTATGTTAGCAGAACAAAAAAAAAAACACAGGACGGGAGGGAGTTCACATCGACGCTGAAACCTATGCACATTGCCCATGGTAGGGGACAGAGATTGAAAGCCAATGGCAAGTGAGATACAAGGGTTTGAGACAAGAGGAGAGAGTCAAACCGAGTCGAAACAAACGAGGAAAAAGGGGGACGAACAGAAAAAAACCGAGTGAAAGAGGATAGAGGAGTTAAGGGTGAAAGTAAGTTGGCGAGACTGCAAGCAACAGACAGGGAAAGTGAAAAAAAAAGTGGCAGAACAGTCAGGAGCGCTAGCAATGCAGTGGAAGATGGGTTGGGGTAAAAAAAAAACAAATAAGAAGCACATCACCGCAAGGGAATTAAAGACATGCACGGCGAGATGCAAAAACGGTAGTAAAAGCAATGCTCACATCCAAGAGGACAATCATAGTAAACCTAAGCGGTGGTGGGAGATATGAAAAAAGAGTTTGAGTGGGAAGGAATAGTGAGCGGTGATGACCCTTAGTTAAAGTTGGAAGCAAACGTGAATATAAACAAAGAGACAGCGGGCCACACCGAAAAAGGTGACAGAACCAACTGGGTGGTTTGTAGAGGAACAAACTAAAAGAAAGCGTGGCCAATTAAGGAAAGTCGTAGAAAGCCAGGAAGGGGATACAAGGAAAGAGAAATTGGAGGTGTGTTGGAGCCGGATAGAAGGGATGGCAGAACGCCAGCCAACTGAACCAGGGTATCAAACGGGGCAGGATCCAATGCAAAAAAAAAACCACGCAATTAAGGACATTTGGTAAATTAATGGGAAGGAACAAAAGACGTACGAAAGAAAGGAGGAAAGATGACAAGGGAGAAAAATGAAATGATTAACCAGCGTTGAGTCGGACGAGCTAATTAGGGAGTGGGTGGGGGGGAGACACAAAGGAAATATAACTATTGATGAAAGGGAGGGAACAGTGGCTGTGGAAACAACAGTATGGGAGAAATCTAGGAACGGTTGCTCGGAAAATCCAAGCAATAAATTGAGCAGTTTCACATCGAAAGCAGAAGGTGGGTCAGGGGTGGGGGGATGCGAAAAGAGGGACAATGAGCTGACAAAAGACAAACACAAATGCGGTGTGCCGATCATGGAATGCCAACTAGAAAGTGCCGCGGCTAAGTGCCAGCCAAATGGTGGTGGCTTTGCTGCGTTGGGAACAAACAAAGCCTCAGGCTGATGAGACAGGCATAGGGGAGTATCGCTACGTCACACGCTCCCCACAAGGTTACTCTTGGACCACCAATCAACCAGGGAAAGACTGAAGGGCACAGATTCGATTTGCGGATTCAGAGGTAACGAGAGCAGAAAGAGTACCACCTGACACGCCGAGGAAAACAGCGTAGACGAGTGCAATAATGACAAAGAAAAGAGCGAGAGAGAGGGGACAGGGATGGGCAGACTATGATCAAGGCCTGTACGTCAAGGCCGAACACAGCGTCCACCTAGCAGCTAGAGTCATTATGACATGGGACGCCCAACGACACCAGACACTGTTGGCGCATCAGAAGGATATAGAGGCAAGACGAAAAAACTGGTCGGACAAAGGGCCGGGAAAGCGCTGTTGGACGCTAAAGACTTGGGTTTCTCCGCCACTATACACGATCACAGCAGCAAACTAGGCCCGGCAGGCATTGCCTAACAATGTCAAAGATCCGGGGAACAAAACGGATCTTGACCACAGGACGACAGAACAGAATAGTAATTCATGCATCCCAATGAACAAGAAAATGGGAGACACAGGCAGCACGCAGTGATGAAACCGTACGATGCCAAAAGCCCACCGTCACACAGATCGAGATGCACATTCGAACCGCAGCCCTAACCAACGGGGAAACATCTCGTTGCCCCAGAGACGGTGGTGATGCAACAACCAAATACCTAGACCCGACTCCCAACCACACAACGACCGCGCACCCACTACACCCCAGCCAAACTATCACCGTCAACCCCCCACACATCCAACCAACATACCATATAAACAAAGTGGACTACACTGGCATCCGACCTCACAAATACACCCCCCCAAAGCCCAATCAAACAACAGCCAACCCACCCCCCACCCCCGCCAAACCAACACCCACACCCCAACACCCATATACCCCACCCCAGCACCCACCAACAAGCCCATACCAAAACCGACCCCCCCAACCTCCCCCCCACCAAATAGTCACCCCCCCCCCACCCCCAAAGCAAGCTTTTTCCCTCTTACTATTCACCTATTCATCCGCCCCCTCCCCCTCCCCTTCCCTACCACTACTCCACATCATTTCTCCCATTATTCCTCTTTCTTATCTTACCCCTCTTCCCCTCTCCCTAGTTCTTCTTCCTTCTTCACTTTTTTTTTTCTTTTCCATAGCCCAGTTCCTATCCCTTTTTTTTCTCCCCCCTTTTAGACAATTTTCTTCTGCGCTGAGTCTTTTATTGACCTTCCCTGTATTGCAATGCGGCTACCACCAATTGTGGTACTTCACTTTTTTTTTAACATAATCCTTTTATAAATTTCTTTGTTACATCCTAACTATCCCCCATTTTCAGTCAACCAATGTAATGTCCACCCTTCTTAGCATGAAAATGTATGATATAATTAAAACCTTTTGTTGTTTATAATGAGACTATCCAGTAATTTAATCTCGTGAAACTCTTCTTGTAAACATGATAAACACCAGTCAATGAACAAATGGAAATATTTTTTTGTTGTTTTATTTTGTTCTGTTTTTTTTTTTTTATTTTTTTTTTTTAGGAACCGAGCACCCGGAGAAAAACCTTACCAAGGGGGTGGTTAGGGGTTGGTGGGGATGAAAGAGGGGGGGTGTTTTTTTTTTTTGTTGTTGGTGATTTTAACCCCTAGGCATTAGGCGAAACGCGGAGCACCCTGGGAAAACCTTACCATAAGGCTGATCTCAACCACGCGATGGTGTTTTGCAGGGTGTTAGGATGGTTGGGATAAGAGGTGGCACAGGAGGTTGCACAGTTCTTTTGAAAAGTCTTTGCATCTTTTCCATAGAGAAGGCTTGCTGGGTCTGTCAAATTGCCTACCACCTGTTCCTCACGCCGTTTGTGTCTGTCCTGAATTTTCAGCTTTGGTCTGGTTCCCTGCTCAACGGCCAGTTTGTTGTTCTGTGATACTTTTTTCACAGATTGGCCTTTGTCTCCTCCCACTGAAGTGCCTCCTGTTTTTTAGACCCTCCTCGGCTTGTACCAGTGCAGCCAGCCAGTTTGAGTTGATCTTCATTCTGAACTGACAGTACTGTTCATTCAGAGAATGGTTTCATCTTTGTGGACCTCTGGTTGTTTCAGTTACACGTGTCAGGAGATGCACTTTTCTTCTCCCTCCTCCAAAAACTGTTTCATGTTCCTCCGGAGTCTCGTTTACTCTGGTTCTTAAGAGTGGTCCCCTTTTTAATGGTTACTGGTGATGTTGTTTCTCAAGTACCTGTTGTTGTGCACTGATGGTTTGCAGAAGATTAGACTTCTCGTCCTCCCACTGGAGGTCGCTTGTTTAACTCTTCTTCTGCCTGTTACCAGTGCAGCCACCATCTAGATCTTTCTCTTCAGACTGACTTGGCTGCACTGGTTCGTTAAAGTAGTCCTGTCAGTTCATCCTGGGAAGGATCTGCTGTGTTCTTTATGTTGCTCAGCAGATTGAGTTCTCCTCCTCCCCATGGATATTTCCCTTCTTTGTGTCCCCTCGCCGTGGGTCAGACAAGCCACCAGTCTGGAGTTTTCGGCTCTAGAATGGGGACTATAGATGTTTCAGTTCCACTCGGAATGGCTTTTGTACTTTTTCAAATCTTCCGTCTAGGCTTGGAACCTTGCAGAGGACCTCGTTTCTGAGTCTCTGCTGTGTTGGATATCTTCAGCTGAAGGTACTCGACCCTGGTCTGAATAGTTTGATTCTTCTGTAGCTGCAGAGCTCTCTGAGTTTGGAGCAGTTCTCGAAGTTCTCACACCTCTTAAGCAAGCTGCTTTGCTCTCTTTCTAGTTTTTGATGATCTCCTCCATTTTGTCTTCCATGAAGTCGTCTCAGGGAACTGCTAATCATTTTTACCCCGGTCTTCGGAAGAAAGCCTCAGGCTGGATTGTGGCCCCCCTTCGGATATGGAGCCTGCCTGTGGGTAATTGCGGGGCTGGGCGCATGTGGCTAGGTCATCACAATACCAATCTAACTCGTTTCGGTGGAATCACAGTACTGTGATCCCCTGTGCGCCAGAGCGTACATAGTCGGTGTAGGGTCCGGTGTGAGCCACACGTGCTCTGTACCAAGATCTTCTTGAGGTTCAGGCTTTTGCACCTGTTTGTTTTTTTTTTCAGGGGCCACCACACACGCTCAGATCGTAAGCGGGAAAGTCATCTATCGATCTCCAGGGAGGGATGTGTCCCTTTTGTTTTGGGTGATTCAGCAAGGAGTTTCTTTAGGAGGCGAAGGCTGTTTGTGTACTTATTTGGGAAACCCCACAGTTTTCTTTGGGGGCGGGCCTACCTGTGAGGACTGTGATGTTAGACGGCTGTGTATGCTTGACATGAGTAGGGGAACATCAGCCCGAAATTATTGTCCTTACTGCAATTCTTGTGGAGCAGGGTGCACGGCAGTCCATGGGTGTTTACAGCGGGTTGGTGGAGCCAGTTTGAAGTCAAGGGATTGTTTGTCTAAGCTGCTTAAAAATGTGGAGGGGGAAGCCCCACCAGTTCCATTTTACACAAAGTAACTTTTTATTTTGGGATCCAAAAAATTTTTAGCATGGCCACAGTTCCTCAAAGTCCTTTTGCACTTCACAGGAATCCCAACTATCCTGTTGCTGGATTTGGGTCACATCCATCTGTGGTTTGTCAGAGACCCACAGCCACAAGTGATTCTTTGGGAATCACAGCAACTTGTGGTTCCTGCGGGTCACATCCATTGTGCTTTGTCCAGAGACCACAGACACAGGTGATTCAGTTTTTCTGGGCGGCAGCTACTTGGATGGACTGTGATGTTATAGCAGGCGTGGTATTTGACTACTGAGTAGGGGAACACAGCCTCATTAGTCTTCCTGCATCTTTTGGAGCAGTGGCTGCACGTGCAGTCCATGGGTTTTTACAGGTGGTGGTGGAGCCACGGTGAATCAAGGTATTGTTTTCTAGCTGCCTTTAAAAGTGGAGTGGGAAGCCCCACCAGTTCCATTTACAAATTAACTTTTGGGATCCAAGCATTGCACAGTTCCTCAAAATTCTTTTGCACTTCAGCAGAGAACCCATCGATCCTGTTGTCGAGATTTGGGGTACATCCATCTGTGGTTTGTCAGAGACCACAGCCCTGATCAGTGTTTGCTTGGTATTCAGTTGTTCTTGGGGCGGGCAGCTACACTCCTGTGGATGAACTGTTGATGCTGTGATGTTATAGCAGGCTGTGGTGTTTGACTACTGAGTAGGGGAACATCAGTCTCATTAGTCTTACTGCAATTCTTTTGGAGCATAGCTGCATGTGCAGTCCATGGGTTTACACGTGGTGGTGGAGCCAGTTGTGAATCAAGGTATTGTTTTCTAGCTGCCTTTAAAAGTGGAGTGGGAAGCCCCACCAGTCCATTAACAAAAGTAACTTTTCGGGATCCATTAGCATTGCACAGTTCCTCAAAATTCTTTTGCACTTCAGCAGGAATCCCACTATCCTGTTGCTGATTTGGGGTCACATCCATCTGTGGTTTGTCAGAGACCACAGCCACAAGTGATTCTTTGGGAATCACAGCAACTTGTGGTTCCTTCGGGGTCACATCCATTTGTGCTTTGTCAGAGACCACAGCCACAGGTGATTCTTTGGGAATCATGGCAACTTGTGGTTCATTCGGGGTCACATCGATGTGT
>NW_020856475.1:0-651 GCF_000972845.2 Larimichthys crocea
TTTGCACTTCTGTACTGTACATATCAATTTCCCTCCATATTCTATATTTTATACCCCTTATTTTATTTTTATTTCTATACTAGTTTATCTTTTCTTTTCCATATATGTGTGTTCTGTGTATGCTCAATCCAGCCACAGTAAATTCTGTGTTGGTGTAAACTTGCATAGCGAATAAAATTGATTCTGATTCTGATCCTCCATGCATACCAAAGTTTGTCATGGAGTCCCAGACAGTTCTGTACTTGGACCACTTCTATTCAGTTTATTCATGGTTCCTTTAGGGAACATTATTAGGAATCACTCTATCAATTTTCATTGTTATGCTGACGACACCCAATTATATTTATCGATCAAGCCTGATGAAACCAATCAGTTAACTAAACTCCAAGCATGCCTTAAGGATATAAAAAGTTGGATGACCTACAATTTTCTGATGTTAAATTCAGACAAAACTGAAGTTCTTTTAATTGGACCGAAACACCTCAGAAATTCTCTTTCTAGAGACTTTTTTGATCAGGATTTGTCCTTTAACGTCCACATAAAACAAATTTCGAGGACTGCATTCTTCCACTCACGTAACATCGCTAAAATCAGACGCATTGTCTCTCAAGCGGATGCAGAAAAACGAGTCCACGCATTTGTTACTTCTAG
>NW_020856476.1:0-722 GCF_000972845.2 Larimichthys crocea
TACATGGGAGATCAGTCAGGTAAGGTGGGCAAACAATCCAAAGGGATAAGGCAAAAGCAGGGTCCAAAAACAGGCAAAGGTCAAAACCGAAAAGCCCACTAGAAAAACGCTGGAGAGTAGGACACATGGTACACTGACAGTCTGGCACTGGGGAAGGGGAAACAATGGGTTTAAATACACAGGTAAAGGTAATTAAGGGCGTGACGAACACAAGGCGGGAAACTGGGAGGCTGGAGTAGGCAGAGCAGGGACTGCCTGTGACAAGTCCGGACCCAGAGCTGGAAGCAACATATGACCCGCTACTCAGCGAAAGGGACATCCTACCTGTCTCTGATTGGCCGGTCTTCGTTGCCTTCATGGATTCGAGTTGGTTGGGTTTAGGCATGAGGACTGAGATTGATCAAGGTCTGGGCAAGAATGTCAGCCAATCACAGGCAGGGTAGGGCGGGCCTTCACTGAGTGGCAATGAGTGACGGAGGGAAAAATATAAAGGAGTGAGGGAAGAGAGAAAAGAGGTCAAACTGTGAGTCAGTGTGCCATGGCGTGTGCCAAACACTGAAAACTGACTTAATCCAGAAGATTGCAGCCAAATCAGCTGATAACTTATTATTATTAAAAAGACAGTTAAAGTTACAGTGTGAGAACAGACGTGCAAATGACAGAGACACCATTCACCTGATTAGAAATCAGTGTAGCGTCAACATGATTTAAAACCTGTTAGT
>NW_020856477.1:0-506 GCF_000972845.2 Larimichthys crocea
CATGTAACATACAGCCTGGTACAAATTCTAGAGCTAATTTCCCCCATTCAACTGTACCGAGGCTGAATTTTTATATACAGTAACTCACAAATTATATTAAGGCTTAAAGTTATGCACAATTAATAGTATGGTCACTTTGATCGACAGATGGATGCTGTTACCGATGGCTTGTTTGAGCAACCATCCTTCATTTGGCACACCCCAGGACCGCCAATGATCAACGTCTTTGCCGATTTTTAGATTAGCAGAAGCCAAAAGAGACAGGACTACCAACATAGTATTAACGTACGCTGTTCATTCTTTATACTGTCATTGGTCAGAACCAAATTTTTTATCTAAAAATGTACGCGTCACTATTACAATTTTACAATTTATAAGATCACATAGCTGTAGTAATATATAGTAGCATAGAATATTAGGGAAAATAATTTTTAATTTACTTTAATTTTGGTTTGATTTGAATTTTTTAAGTCAGCTGTAAGGTTTTTTTCATCCAGTCAAATTAG
>NW_020856478.1:0-579 GCF_000972845.2 Larimichthys crocea
ATACAATATATAAATGACATGTGTAGTAAATATTAACAGTACTAGTTGTGATAGCAGTAGTGGCAGTAGTAGTGTAGTGTTAGTAAAACCATACATTATATATGCATCGCAGGCTTTATATTACTTTCAGTATAGTAAAGTTCTTTGATACAGTTCATATGTAATGACTAATGGCTTATTTTATTACTAACTAAAAACTATTACAATTATTTGCCTTTGGGAAATTATGGATGCCTCAATCTGTCTTATTTTAAGATATTTATGTGACTACAAAAATATAAATAAAAACCAAAATGACTTGAAATTTGTGTATCACATCTCAGTCTGTTATCTACAACTCTAAGGACATTTTGACCGAACTCAAACTTTTACAACATTTTACCAAGACTCATTGAATGTAGCGTCAAGATAGACTGGAAACAGAATAGATAATACATTACAATAATTTTATAAGATGTTCCCAGTATGCAGAGCATTGTTCTAACATCTTCTCTTGCACTTTACCTCCATGTTCAGTTGGTGGCATGGTGATGGTGAATCCAAAGCACATCTGTCCCCAGCCTGCTGGAGCTTCATGGC
>NW_020856479.1:0-606 GCF_000972845.2 Larimichthys crocea
GACTGCAAAGCTTTTACCTCACATGTCCTGTAAAGAAAGATATTGAATACAGTACATTTTGCACATGTGGAGTGAGTGAGGCAAAGTTTAAAGACATCATTTTGCAGTTGCAACCTCAACTTCTTATTTAAAATGTAAACCGTGAGAGTTACTTAGCTTAAAAGACTGATGCAGGAAAAACACGCATGCTCCTTCTCCAAGACGATGCCATTCAGAAAAAGTAGACTGAAGAAACGACTTGTTAAACCAGCTACAGGGCAGTCCTTCCTCTTCAAAAGTCATCCGGGAATGAGTGCTGATCTCTCTTTCTCTCTCTTATATGCAAATATCTTCAGAACACAGAACCATTTTCATTCTAAAGAGAACTGGAATTGGACCTCTCATTTGCATACATTAATATTCAGCAAATTAAATGTAAATAACACCTGCTGAACAGATCTAATCTTTATAAATCCCCCCAATAAATGTAAGGTGGGAGTAGTTATTTAATTATTATTTTTCATAACAGCCATCAGGCCCCTCCATCACACTTAACTGATATTAAAACAAGCTAACAGCTATTTATTGATTAGCAAACTGCATTAGACTAACAGTTATTATTGTTCT
>NW_020856480.1:0-1087 GCF_000972845.2 Larimichthys crocea
GCATATGGCATATCAGTCAAACCTCTGTTTCACCACCTCAGCATCCATTTTTGCACTTGTCTCACGCAGATCGAAACACGTCACATGATCGCTCATTTACCGCGTAAGTCATAACGCAAGCCCGAGCCTGAATCAAATGATAAAAATTATGCCCGAACCAGGCAAAGATACCCAGCTCTAGTTTGTATAGTGTTGTGTAGGGATGTAACGATACACTCAACTCACGACTCGATTCGAGTCACGATTTTTTGTTCACGATACGATTTTTTCACGATTTTTTTTTAAATCAAAATGAGCTACAGACAAATTATGACCAAATAAAATTATCTTTTTATTTGTAGGAAAAAAATCTCTCTTTACAGAAACTCTCAAACAGTTTGTGTTCTTATTAGGGCTGCCAGCAAGCAGCTGATCTGACCATTACCTTTCAGCTTGAAGTATGAGCTAACTGAAAATAAAAACAATTAAGATGATAGCTCATTAACCCTTAAATGAGAGTCCACGGCCCCCGGGAAACGGCGAGGTTCAGGCGCTGTAAACGCAGAGCCGGTCGCGGCGCACCGCCTCGGAGGAAATGCGCCCGGCGGGGGCCAGCCAGCGCCGGGGAGAGGTCCCACGAGGGGATCCTCCCGCACCGTGCGGCCGTCCCTGACCCGAGTTTAATCCCCCGGGCAGACAGCGCGGAAGTTGCGGAAAAGTTGCGGTGATTGGTTAAAATTGCAACACCGCCCTGAATTCACGGGGATTCACTGAAGTTGCAAATCGCAACATTGTGAATTCCTGGAGGGTCTGTGTTATGGTATCATTTACGGTACAGTCAGGCCTGACACCGATTACCACTACTGCGCATGTGTGTGTGTGTGTGTGTGTGTGTGTGACACAGAAAGGCAGACGCGGCAGTGGAAGCTGCAGCCACAACGTAACCTATTTTTAATTTAAAAAAAGACGAAAAAGAACATATCCTACTTCTCTCGCATTCGCCAAGAATCGCGATTAATTTTTTCTGTCAACCGATGCGAGTCGTCACGCATTTGTACCGATTTTAATCGTGGCACGATGCATCGTTACATCCCTTGTGTTGTGTCAA
>NW_020856481.1:0-855 GCF_000972845.2 Larimichthys crocea
CCAAAGAGTTATTTTTTTGAGTGCAGCCTCAAGCCCAAGGTTTTGTGTCTCAACCCGCTCCAGTTTCATATGCCTCACACTTCACTGGATCTTTCCCTCCCCCCAACCTGAGCTTCTCTCTACCTGTAGCTCCTGTGCAGCAAACTGTGAGTTCCAGGTATTCAACCCGAGTGGAGGGACCCTCATTCCCTCATTTCATCCACGATGACCCTCATGAATTTATAATGTTAAAAATGGCTTTAACAAACCTGTTACCAGCTCATGAACCTGAGCTGTATAAATTCCATATCCTGCTTGATCATTTACAGCTTCCCTCTGCCCGCCATATTGCTCTTTCTTATGCTCACAGCCCTCAGCCGTTTACAATGGCTTTAGCAGCCTTGGAGAGACAGTATGGCCAACCACATCATCTGGCCCTTAGAGAGATGCAGACCATGTTAAATCTCCCTAAACTAGCCAGCGGAGATGCCGCAGGTTTTCAGAGTTTTGCAGTCAGAGTAAGGTCATTAGTGGGCATGTTACAATCTTTGAGATCCAGAGAGGGTGATGCAGAGTTAGCCTGTGCCTCACATGTTCAGAGATTGTTAAGTAAACTTCCTGTAGAGCAAATTTCTAATTTTACCTGATATGCTCGCTCAGCCTCACCTATTGCTCGCTATAACTTAGTCAATTTTTCTGTATGGCTTGAGGGAGAGGCAGAATGTCAAGCCATTGTAGCCCAAGCTAACAACCTTCAGATCAGTGTCCCTCACCAAAGGAAAGAACCAAATCAGAGAATGAAGTCCCCCGCTGCTACTATTCTTCATGGAGCTGAAAGGAAGTCACCACATCGACAAACTGCATCCGAGCATCAGC
>NW_020856482.1:0-950 GCF_000972845.2 Larimichthys crocea
GGACTGATGAGAAAATGAACAAAGGGGGAAAGAGGAGTCGGGCTTCAGGTGTGTGTGTGTGTGTGTGTGTGTGTGTGTGTGTGTGTGTGCTCGTGTTGATCTGCTGGACAACGACATGTTTGGTTGTAAACAACAGATCAGGTGATCACCACCAAAACCGTCCTGGATGGTTTGTTCTGGACTGAAGCTTCACGTGGACTGGTTCTCCTGCTCATCTGGGATCATGTTGTGCCAACAGGTTAATCTGGGTTTTCCAGACGTCCCAGCAACATCCTCCAGCTCCTCCTGGGGGATCCTGAGGTGTTCCCAGATCAGATCCCTCCAGCAAGTTCTGGATCTGCCCCTGTGTCTGCAGAACCTCCAAAGGAAGGCGCCCAGGAGGATCCTGATCAAATGTATGAACAGTGTGAACTGGCTCCTCTTAATGTGAAGGAGCAGCAGATCTACTCCTTCCAGTTGTGAGTTTGGTTTGTGAGTTGGCAGCAGCAATAAACGTTTTAAGCTTTAAGCTTTTTGACTGTTTAAAGGAGTTTGGACTCGCAGAACCCTGGACTGGAAGGAACAATGCTACAAATACAGCCTCAGATCATCTGTGTGTTTATATTCACCTGTGTCCTCCTCGTCTTCCATCAGGCCTGACAGTTTCACAGTAAAAACAAGCATTATAAATCAAATGCTCATGTGGATTTAAATCTGTTACTCTTACAGCTCTGCATGGCCCAGGTCATCTGCCTGAGGACTCACTGATGTGCACAGCAGTCCAGATTTAACACAGATGGAAAATCTCCATGAGGTGGATCAGTTCTGTCCAAGTCTCCTGATGTGTCTGATTCTCACCTGTACACCTGTTGAACCACATGTGTTGCTTCATTCCCTCTGATGCTCCCACAGATCTCACTTTGATTTGTCAGCTCAGCATTAACAGCACAGGTTCTTCAAAGGTTCTTCAA
>NW_020856483.1:0-759 GCF_000972845.2 Larimichthys crocea
TTTTTTTTTTTTTTTTTTTTTTTTTTTTTGTAATTGTATATACAACTCCAGAATTACGGACATTATCTGTAAATTAACAGCCAACCATTTTAAGTATGTAAACGTTTAATTTTAAAAAGTATGTTAACTTTTTGGGTTAAGTGAAAAAGTAGTTAACTTAAAAAAATATGTAAACTTTTTTTCTGTTTTTTTTTTTTTAATTGTACATTTAAAAAAAAATTTAATTTAAAGAAACAATAAAAAATTTTAATTTAAATAAAAAAAATTATTTGAAAAAAAAACCTAATTTTATATTATTAATTTGTAAGTGTGTTAAGTTTTTAAAGTTAAAAAGTAGTTAACTTAAAAAAATATGTAAACTTTTTTTCTGTTTTTTTTTTTAATTGTACATTTAAAAAAAAATTTAATTTAAAGATACAATAAAAAATTTTAATTAAAATAAAAAAAATTATTGAAAAAAAAAACCTAATTTTATATTATTAATTTGTAAGTGTGTTAAGTTTTTAAAGTTAAAAAGTAGTTAACTTAAAAAAATATGTAAACTTTTTTTCTGTTTTTTTTTTTTTTATTAAAAATTTTTTTTTTTTTTTGGAATTGTATATACAACTCCAGAATTACGGACATTATCTGTAAATTAACAGCCAACCATTTTAAGTATGTAAACGTTTAATTTTAAAAAGTATGTTAACTTTTTTGGTTAAGTGAAAAAGTAGTTAACTTAAAAAAATATGTAAACTTTTTTTCTGTTTTTTTTTTTTT
>NW_020856484.1:0-644 GCF_000972845.2 Larimichthys crocea
GTTATCAAAAAAAAATAATAATAATAATAACATGAGGTTTCTTTTCCAAATGGCCATTTGAAGATCATAGTTTTAAGTACCCTGTTATGGTTAAATGAAGTATATAACATGAAGTTTATACTTATTGTTTTTATGTAGTACAAGTTTAACTCATGAAGTTTATAATAGTATACTTTTGTAGGCCTATATTAAACGGAGTTTTATATTATCTTAGTCTATTGATTTACATTAATAGAATTTGTTCTAGCTTTTACTGTACACCTATTTGTTTTTATTCCTCACTTTCTGAAGGTATGGAGGTATGTACCACTAGTAAGTACTACTACTACTACTACTATACTTGTTGTCAGGGGATTTTAATGTTGGCAAAAAAAAGTAAAAAAAATGTCCTGTTATAGTAAGACTGACTGAAACGCACAGCCATATTACTAGATTGAAATGGACAGATCTATAAATCTATAAAATAATAATAATAGTAATAACAACAGCAATAATAAACTACATTAACAAAGGAGTGATTGGTTGATTGATTGATTGATTAATTGATTGATTGATGCAGTTCCACCTGAAACTAAAAAAACATTATCAGTTTTGAATATTTAAATATCTAGTGAACACTCTCTGACTCTCTCTCTCTCTCTCTC
>NW_020856485.1:0-504 GCF_000972845.2 Larimichthys crocea
TATTGATTTAGATATTGTATCATGTGCAACATTTATACAAGTTAGTAGATTTTATTTACTGTAAAATAATACTCCTTACCATTGTTCTATTCTGAAATCCCAGGGGTTAAAAAGAAATGTCCCACTGGACCAAAATCCCATTTGTCCAACAGCCCGTGAGACCTGTTTTTCCAAAAATACACACACGTTCCCCAGAGTCTTTTGCCCTTATTATTTTGGTGTATTTGGAAGTGTAGGACAGGATGAGATCAGATGACCTTCGCCATCATGGTAACAATAGTTAGGTGACCTTCTTCATCATGGTAACAATAATAAATGTGGTTAATGTTGTGAAACATTTAGGTTTGGGCCTTGAGCAATGGGTGTTTGTATTCACAATAACAGACCGTCCAACAAATGGGCATTTCAGTCCAATGGGACATTTTTCGGGGCTGTTGGGGTTTTGAAATAATGGGACGTCTGAACGATTGCATGGCCCCGTAGCACTGACACATTCATCATGGT
>NW_020856486.1:0-718 GCF_000972845.2 Larimichthys crocea
TAACATATAACCAAAAATATGATATTAAGAGTTGATTTCTTGCATGACGGAAAAAACAAATGCAAAAAATGTAACCCCTCTGAAGAGTTTTTCTGTGGCAATGTTCCCCATAAACCGAAAAGATTCAGATAAAACGATGCAAATCTGAACAAGTGTTTCATTTTTTCTTTTTTTAACCTTTAAAGTTCTTTTTCTTCACTAAGTGGCAAAACAGAGACATGCAAATTTTAGTTTCCAACAAACCGACAACAAAAAAAAACAACAACAAAAAAATCGAAATGACAAAGCGGGAAGCATAGTCGAACACTGAAGACGCCTCCTCGAACCGAACGGATCCAGAATGCAACGCGATGTAGTGGTTTCCTCACTCATGTGCCATCATCGAGGGGTCGAGGAGAGGGTAGGCGGGGTGGGTGGGGTCGTTGCGTTAAGAGTTAGAGGCTCCAAAGAGACGAGACGGTTAGGCTGAAGGTTTGTAGTGAAGTCCGTAAAGTCTGATTCTCTTGTACGGAGTGTTGCGAGTCCGTCAGTCCACATTTTTTTAAAATTCCTTTTTCCCTCCTGAATCCCCCTCTCCCCTCTGCAGGGAAGGTACAAACTGACCAACAACAGACCACAGGTCAGTTCACACAGATCACACACATCATCGTCATCACACACACGAACAAACAAACAAACGGTAGAAATCAGACCATACAAAAAATATATTAAAAAAAAA
>NW_020856487.1:0-567 GCF_000972845.2 Larimichthys crocea
GCCCCTACCCCTCAAGACTCTGCTGTTGGCTGTCCAACAGCTACTACCACTCCACCTCCCTCTACTCCTCCTCCTTACAGACCTCTTGTCTGCCCCTCACCACCTCAATTCACTACCACCTACTCCACCCCTTCCCCCTACTCTGCATCATGTCCTCCACAACCTGATGACCTCACCGCTCCCCCAACTGTCACCTCTACAGTATCCTTCACACCTGACCCAGTGAGAAGACAGCTGACGAGACTCCACCCTGGCAAAGCTGCAGGCCCCGATGGTGTTTTTTCCAGGGTGCTTAAAGCCTGTGCCTCCCAGCTGTGTGGAGTACTGTGTCAAGTCTTCAGCCTGAGCATGCACCTCCAGAGGGTCCCAGTGTTGTGGAAGACGTCATGCCTTGTTCCTGTCCCAGCGGCCCTCAGGACTACAGACCAATGGCCCTGACATCGCACATCATGAAGACCCTAGAGAGGCTCATCCTGGAGCAGCTAAAACCTATGGTCAGGCCCTTCACTGATCCACTACAGTTCGCCTACCAGCTGGGAGTTGAGTTGAGGACGGCATCATCTACCT
>NW_020856488.1:0-618 GCF_000972845.2 Larimichthys crocea
TCGTGCATGTTTAAAAGATGCAGAACCTGATTCCAGTGCTGTAGTCAAGACCACCTTAACCAAGACCAAGACTGGAGCATATTGAGACTGAGACAAGACCAAGACTTTTAGAGGTTGAGGCCAAGACAAGACAAGACTAGGACCAGAATGTATTGAGACAGAAATAAGACCAAGACTTTCATGGGATGAAACCAAGTCAAGACCATGACCAAAGCATATCAAGGTTGAGGCAAGACTTTGAGGTGTTGAGACCAAGTCAAGGCCAAGACTGGAGCATATCAAGACTGAGACAAGACCAAGACTTTTAGAGGTTGAGGCCAAGACAAGTCAGGGCCAAGACCAGAGATGACATAACACAAGCGGCTTTAGTGTCAAGTTCTTGGGTTGAGTATGAATCATCCATCATGATTAATGTGGTGCAGGTAATAGTATCGATCGTGCATGTTTAAAAGATGCAGAAGCTGATTCCAGTGTTGTAGTCAAGACCACCTAAACCAAGACCAAGACTGGAGCATATCGAGACTGAGACAAGACCAAGACTTTTAGAGGTTGAGGCCAAGACAAGACAAGACAAAGACCAGAAAGTATTGAGGCAGAAATAAGACCAAGACTTTCATG
>NW_020856489.1:0-747 GCF_000972845.2 Larimichthys crocea
TTATCTTTCAATATATTTAATTTAATGTAAGAAAAAACAAAAATAAATGATGTACCAAAACATTTTGAATATGAAAACAAACTTATTCAAGTCAGAAAATCATTCACGGTCAGTGACGACAGAACATTTCTAAAGAGGCGGCTCACCTCAAGGAAGTCTGTTCTAAAGATAAACAGTCATTAGACGGTCCGATCCAGTTCCAGTGCGATCCCTCACAGACCGGTTCCTGACTGCTTTCCTTCACTGATGGGGACGTTTCTGTGTCACTTTGCCAAATCTGAATTAAAAGCCTCACTCAGCGGTTTAATCCTTCCACAAGGACAAGAGCAGCAGCTGCTGTTCCTACAACAAGCGTCACAACAGTATTCACTTCATATTCAGATTTGATGTATATCTACAGTCCGTTAAAATGCTTCATGTGCATGTTTATGTGGATGTGTTTCTAGTTTTCTAAAATCTCCAAACCTTTGTGCATTCCAGACATTTTAAACTGGACGAATTTTCCTCAGTGAGTCCTGGAATATATCTAATATAATTCATGGGTTTCTCACACAATCACAGCACAATATTTCCTTGACGTGTTTATTTGATTTTGTATTTTAAAATGACTCTGAACATAGAAAATATTGGAATTTCTTGGACCCAATTAAACACACTCAAGTGACTGGCTCATGTTTAAGGTCGCCTGAGCACGGGGAATTTCAAAAAGTCGGCCCCAGATTCTTGCAATGGTCTTCAATACACACT
>NW_020856490.1:0-832 GCF_000972845.2 Larimichthys crocea
ATTGACATTTCCCGCTGCAGCTACTCCTAAATTAAAGCTTGAGTGATGCCAGTAGATGAAAAGCAAGTTCAATAAATGAAAACACATCTTTGAAAACAGAATTTTTTAAAACTGACGCTCTGTATTCTTCCCAAAAAATGATCTGAGTGTGATTTGTAGAGAAGCAGGAAACTATTTTTGATGCAGTGAAACAGAGTGTAAGAAAACAACTGTGATCCTAAACGTGATCGATGCATCTCTGCCTACAGCAAGACAGTTACAATCAGCTTAGAAGCATGTAAAGGGAGGTTGGTTAATATTAATCAAATAAATTAATCCACAAAGAAAACTACAGAAAGAAATATAGACCGTGCACATCCCAAAAGAACACCAACAACATCTCCATCTATCAGAGATCGCATCAGGAATGATCAAATAGAAATCATAAAGCAGAACAAAGACCCATGTCATTAGATTTTTAGGTGTTTGTTCATAAAGCAGATAAAGATGTGACTGAAAATTTTACTACAATCACTAGGGTTTAACCTCAGGGGACCATGACTGTCTGCATAAAATGTGTTGGCAATACAGCAAATAGTTGTTGAGATGTTTCAGTTTCTGGACCAAAATGGTGGACCAATCAATACGGACAGCCCTCGGGCTACGCTGCTAGAATATGAGCTGTATTAGTGTGAACATTTTATTGTAAATCATCAGCTTCAGTATACAGGTTTGAATGTATAAAAAGTCTTTATTTCTCATGTTGCTGGTATGGAAATAAGCTCAGATGAATTCACGCTTCTCGCTTCTTGATCTTCTAGTTTGCACTGAAGTCTTCCATGTATGACAATAG
>NW_020856491.1:0-3627 GCF_000972845.2 Larimichthys crocea
TTATACAGAGTATTAATGTAACTTTAATATAAACTTTATTATAAACTTTATTTATACAGAGTATGAAAGTAACTTTATTATAAACTTCATTTATACGGAGTATTAAAGTAACTTTATGTATACATACCAATAAAAGTTTATTTATACACAAAACTTAACATAAACATAACATGCTAACAAACTTCATTAGAGGTAACTTCATTTGAAAAGAACTTTATTTATACATAAAACAATTTAATGAACAGTTAATTAAAATATGTACAGATATTACAAATGTGACAATAAAAGTTTGTTAAAGGTTCAAATGATCTTTAATTTAAAATGTGCATCACCTGTGATCACCCTTCTTCCTCACCTGTGAACACCTGGTTTGGTCACTTCAGAGCTGCCGTCCGTCCAGGTGATAAGGCTGAAAACTATTCTCAGGTGTGTGTTCATCATTCTGTTTTTGGCCCTCATCGCTTCCTGTAACTTCATCATGACGGAGAGAGTCCGGGTGGGTGGCGCTCTGGTCCGGTCCAGCAGAACTGGCTGGGTGAGCTGGAGTCTGAGAGCAGAGCTGCTGAACACGTTAACACACAGGTGACCCGTGTTCACACGTGTGTCCATGTCACGCGTCTGTACGCTAGACGTCTTCATCGTTACCGTGGCGTCTGTTCTGATGATGTAAGCCATTAATGAGCGAGTCACTTCCTCCTCGTCTCTGCTCATGTGCAGGACTCATCGGACAGGAAATACACCATGCCTCATTTTCCCAGAATTCCCTGGGCTCACCGAAGGAAAACAGAAAAAAAAAGTTTTGTTTGTTTGTCGTATTTAATTATTTTTAATGTTTCAGATGATGTCAGCTTTCATTTAAACCAGAGAGAGTGAGACTGAGTGCAGTTTGTTAACCTGTCTGTCTGTCTGTCTCTCACAGAGCGTCTGTACTTCGCCACCTTACGCAGTAAACCTAAAAGTACGGCTAACACACACTATTTCTGCACAGACGATGAGTTCCTGTACGAGAAGTAAGTGTGTGTGTGTGTGTGTGTGTGTGTGTGTGTGTGGTCAGAGATTGCAGATAAAGATGTTTGTTTACGTTTGCAGACATCTTTGTGGTCTGTTTGAATACAGCTGAGTGCACCTGTCAGACAGCACTGAGGGTTTAACTCTTATCATGAAGATGGGCTGTATTAATCAGCTGCCTGATCATAAATACTGTAACAGATTAGAAAAGATTACTGTAACAAATTTCTGTAACTGGGGCGTCGATTAGCTCAGGTTCTAGATTATCCGGCCCATGTATGAAGGCTCAGCAGCGGCCCAGGGTTTGAATCCGACCTTCGACCTGCTGCATGTCGTTCCCATCTCTCTCTTCAGCTGTCTCTGTCAAAAATAAAAGCTTAGGGGCGGTTGGTAGCGTAGTGGTTTACGGGGCCGCCCCATGTGTAGAGGCTGCAGTCCTCGCTGTAGCTGGCCCCGGTTCGAGTCCCGCATCGGACGGCCTTTGCTGCGTGTCACTCCCCTCTGCCCCCTGTTTCCTGTCTATCTTCAGCTGTACTATCGTTAAAAAGGCATAAAGGCCAAAAAAAAAAACTAAATTAAATACAAAAAAAAAAATAAATAAATAAAATAAATAAAAGCTTGAAAAAGGCCTAAAATAAGAGTACTGTAACAGATTGCTGTACTCTGTACACTGACCCTGGTTGTCTGTCACATCAGACACCACAGAGAGTGAGGTTGAAACTACAGACACGAACCACATAAACAGACAGTCTGTTGATCTAACATGAGGACTGGATTAAAGTATTTAAATACAGCTGATGTGGTTTAAAATTTGAACCGAATCATTGATCTGTCTGCGAGACAGATCAATGAGAAAACACTGAAACAGTGTTCAGGGTTTAGTCTTCAGTCTTCAGTTTTTAGTCTTTAATCCTGAAGTGATCAACTGAGAGTCTGTGTCCTCTGTGTGTCTTAGTTTCTATGCAGACTTTGGTCCTCTGAATCTGGCCATGTTGTACCGATACTGCTGCAAACTCAACAAGAAGCTGAAGGTGACTCTGTCACGTCACACTCACTCTGTCACGTCACACTCACACTCTGTCACATCACACTCACACTCTGTCACGTCACACTCGCACTCTGTCACACTCACACTCACTTCTTGTCAACGAGAACAATAACTCACTCTGTCACCTCAACCTGTCAAACTCACTCTGTCACACACGCCTCTGTCACACTCCACGCGCTCTGCCACGCAATCACACTCACTCTTGGTCAACACTCCACTCCTGCCACATCACACTCACATCGGTCACAACTCACTCTGTCCAGAGACACTCCCTCTGTCACACTCACTTGACATCACACTCACTCTGTCACATCACATACTCTAACTCACCTCATTGTCACGACCACCTCACCTGGTCCACACACTACAACACCACTCTGTCACACTCACTCTGTCAGCTCACACTCACCTGGTCACACTCCGTCAACTCATGTGCACGTCAACTCACTCGCTGTCCAAGTCACAGCTCACTCTGTCACATCCACACTCACCCTCTGGGTCACACCTCACTCTGTCACAAAATCAACTCACCTCTGTCACGTCACACTCACTCTGTCCACAACTCACTGCGTCACACTTAATGTCATACACTCACTCTGTCACACTCACTCTGTCACGTCACACTCACTCTGTCACGTCACCCTCACTCTGTCACACTCACTTCGGTCCATCCAACTCACTGTCACAATCAACACTCACATTCGGTCACTCTTTGTTCACAGAACTCACTGGGTAACCACTCACTGGCACTCGACCGTATCTACTTGTTAAGCACAACCACATCACCTGCACATCACACTCATGTCACCCATCACACTCTGTCAAATCACACTATTCACTCTGGTCACGACACACTCCTGGTTCACATCACACTCACTCTGCTCACTTACACACTCACACTCTGTCACATCAAACACTCACTCTGTCCTCACATTCACACTCTGCACACACTCTGTCACAACACTCACTCTGTTCACGTCACATCACACTACTGTACACACTCGCTCTGTCACTATCACACTCACACTCTGTCCACATGTCACACTCACTCTGTCAACACAATCTTCAACCACTCACTCTGTCAACTTAATGTCACAAACAGCCTGTCACACTCACTCTGTCACACTCCCTCTGTCACACTCACTCTGTCACGTCACACTCCCTCTGTCACACTTAATGTCACACTCACTCTGTCACACTCACTCTGTCACGTCACACTCACTCTGACTCACTCTGTCACACTCACTCTGTCACTGTCTGTGTCTTATGTGTTTTGTTGCCATGGTGATGACATTCCTCTGGTTGATTGTTGTCGGTCGTCATGGCGACCAGCCGACCGGACAATCTGGATTCACACCCATCATTAGTTTACTGCAGAGTACCTGTCCACACCTGAGACACAAAGCATCATGGGACACCTCACAAACTATGCAGCTCACAAAGGAGTGTTCATAAGACTGTTAAGACTGAAGGAAGACAAGATCACAACAGTCTTATAAGATTATAATAAAACTTAAATAAAACTAAAGACTGTAGAGTGGTTAGTCTGAGTCTTTACCACCTGTGCTCTG